>NC_048579.1:51076891-51206891 GCF_013265735.2 Oncorhynchus mykiss
CAGAGGCTAGGCTTGCTGCTGAGGGAGTGGTGTCTCCTGGCTTCTGTCTCACTCTCATCTCCTCACTGGCTAATAGAATCAATGATTTACTAAATGAGGCTCTGCTACCCAGAGCAATCAGTCCACGCTGGAACAGAGCAGGGTAAACACACACACAACCTCCCAGGCCACAGCTGGAGAGCTGTTCTAGAATTACCGAGATCTCCAAACAACTGTTCTGTGTATTGTGTGCTGTGTGTGTGCGTGTGTGTGTGTGTGTGCACAGAGAAATTCACAGAGTAAATCTCACATGCATCAAGACTATTGCAATTAACTCCCACACCTGTCTGGATGCTAGAACCACAGAATTGTATTCTGTGTGTGTGTGTGTGTGTGTGTGTGTGTGTGTGTGTGTGACTGGTAGGATTACAGAACACTGCTAGTCCCTCAGCACTCAGAGATGAGCTAATGCCTTGCTTGATCACACACACACACACACACACACACACACACAAACTCTGCTCACACATAAACCCTGACACATTGGCAGATCATGCATTAGGATGAGGATGTGAGAGGTGTGCATCACCTCCTCTCTCTCTCTCCTCTCCCTCTCTTTCTCTCTCTGCCTCCCTCTCTCCATTCTCTCTCCTCTCCCTCTCTTTCTCTCTCTGCCTCCCTCTCTCCATTCTCTCTGCCTCTCACTCTCCATTCTCTCTCTGCCTCCCTCTTTTTCTATCTCTTCCTCCCTCTCTTTCTCTCTCTCTGCCACCCTCCATTCTCTATCCTCTCCCTCTCTTTCTCTATCTGCCTCCCTCTCTTTCTCTCTCTGCCTCCCTCTCTCCATTCTCTCTCCTCTCCCTCTATTTCTCTCTCTGCCTCCCTCTCTTTTCTCTCTGCCTCCTTCTCTCATTCTCTCTCCATTCTCTCTCTGCCTCCCTCTCTCCATTCTCTCTCCTCTCCCTCTCTTTCTCTCTCTGCCTCCCTCTCTTTCTCTCTCTGCATCCCTCTCTCCATTCTCTCTCTACCTCCCTCTCCCCATTCTCTCACGTCTCCCTCTCTCCATTCTCTCTCCTGTCCCTCTATTTCTCTCTCTGCCTCCCTTTCTCCATTCTCTCTCTTCTCCCTCTCTTTCTCTCTCTGCCTCCCTCTCTTCTCTCTCTGCCTCCCTCTCTCCATTCTCTCTCTGCCGCCCTCTCTCCATTCTCAGTCCTCTCCCTCTCTGCCTCCCTCTCTCCATTCTCAGTCCTCTCCCTCTCTCCTTTCTCTCTCTGCCTCCCTCTCTCCATTCTCTCTCTACCTCCCTCTCTCCATTCTCTCATTTCTCCCTCTCTCCATTCTCTCTCCTCTCCCTCTATTTCTCTCTCTGCCTCCCTCTCTCCATTCTCTCTCCTCTCCCTCTCTTTCTATCTCTGCCTCCCTCTCTCCATTCTCTCTCCTACCCCTCTCTTTCTCTCGCTGCCTCCCTCTCTCGATTCTCCTCTCCCTCTCCATTCTCACTCCTCTCACTCTCTCCATTCTCTCTCCTCTCCCTCTCCATTCTCTATCCTCTCCCTCTCTCCATTCTCTCTCCTCTCCCTCTCTTTCTCTCTCTGCCTCTCTCTCTTTCACTTTCTCTATTTTCCTGTCTCTCTCCATTCTCTCTCCTCTCCAACTCTTTCTCTATCTGCCTCCCTCTCTCCATTCTCTCTCCTCTCCATCTATTTCTCTGTCTGCCTCCCTCTCTCCATTCTCTCTCCTCTCCCTCTCTTACTCTCTCTGCCTCCCTCTCTCCATTCTCTCTCCTCTCCCTCTCCATTCTCTCTCCTCTCCCTCTCCATCCTCTCTCCTCTCCCTCTCTCCATTCTCTCTCATCTCTCCTCTCCCTCTCTCCATTCTCTCTCCTCTCCCTCTCTTTCTCTCTGCCTCTCCCTCTCTCCATTCTCTCTCCTCACCCTTTCTCCATTCACTCTCTGCCGCTCTTACTCCATTCTCTCTCCTCTCCCTCTTTTTCTCTCTCTGTCTCCCTCTCTTTCTCTCTCTCTGCCTCCCTCTCTCCATTCTCTCGCCTCTCCCTCTCTCCATTCTCTCTCCTCTCCCTCTATTTCTCTCTCTGCCTCCCTCCCTCCAATCTCTCTCCTCTCCCTCTTTTTCTCTCTCTGCTTCACTCTCTCGATTCTCCTCTCCCTCCATTCTCTCTCCTCTCTCTCTCCACTCTCTCTCCTCTCCCTCTCCATTCTCTCTCCTCTCCATCTCTTTCTCTCTCTGCCTCCCTCTCTCCATTCTCTCTCCTCTCCCTCTCTTTCTCTCTCTGCCACCCTCTCTCCATTCTCTCTCCTCTCCCTATCTTTCTCTCGCCTCTCCCTCTCCATCCTCTCTCCTCTCCCTCTCTCCATTCTCTCTCCTCTCCCTCTCTCCATTCTCTCTCCTCTCCCTCTCTTTCTCCTTCCATTCTCTCTCCCCTCCCTCTCTTTCTCTCTCCTCTCCCTCTCTCCATTCTCTCTCCTCCCCCTCTCTTTCTCTCTCTGCCTCCCTTTCTCCATTCTCTCTCCTCTACCTCCATCATCTCTCCTCTCCCTCTCTCCATTCTCTCTCCTCTCTCCATTCTCACTCCTCTCCCTCTCATTCTCTCTCCTCTTCCTCTCTTTCTCTCTCCTCTCCCTCTCTTTCTCTCTGCCTCTCCCTCTCTTCATTCTCTCTCCTCACCCTTTCTCCATTCACTCTCTGCCGCTCTTACTCCATTCTCTCTCCTCTCCCTCTCTTTCTCTTTCCATTCTCTCTCCTCTCCCTCTCTTTCTCTCTCCTCTCCCTCTCTCCATTCTCTCCTCTACCTCCATCATCTCTCCTCTCCCTCTCTCCATTCTCTCTCCTCTCTCCATTCTCACTCCTCTCCCTCTCATTCTCTCTGCTCTTCCTCTCTTTCTCTCTCCTCTCCCTCTCCATTCTCTCTCCACTCCCTCTCTCCATTCTCTCTCTGCCTCCCTCTCTCCATTCTCTCTCCTCTCCCTCTCTTTCTCCCTCTGCCTCCCTCTCTCCATTCTCTCTCCTCTCCTTCTCTTTCTCTCTCTGCCTCCCTCTCTCCTCTCCCTCTCTTTGCCTCCCTCTCTCCATTCTCTCTCCTCTCCCTCTCTTTCTCTCTCCTCTCCCTCTCTCCATTCTCTCTCCTCTTCCTCTCTTTCTCTCTCCTCTCCCTCTCTCCAATCTCTCTCCTCTCAGTCTCTTTCTCTGTCTGCCTGTCTCTCTCCATTCTCTCCTCTCCCTCTCTCTCTCTGCCTTCCTCTCTCCATTCTCTCTCCTCTCCCTCTCTTTCTCTCTCTGCCTTCCTCTCTCAATTCTCTCTCCTCTCCCTCTCTTTCTCTCTCTGCCTCCCTCTCTCCAATTCTCACTCCTCTCCCTCTCTCCATGCTCTCTCCTCTCCCTCTCTTCTCTCTCCTCTCCCTCTTCCTCTCTTTCTCTCTCCTCTCCCTCTCACCAATCTCTCTCCTCTCTCTCTCTTTCTCTGTCTTCCTGTCTCTCTCCATTCTCTCTCATCTCCCTCTCTTTCTCTCTCTGCCTCCCTCTCTCCATTCTCTCTCCTCTCCATCTCTTTCTCTCTCTGCATCCCTCTCTCCATTCTCTCTCCTCTCCATCTCTTTCTCTCTCTGCCACCCTCTCTCCTCTCCCTATCTTTCTCTCGCCTCTCCCTCTCCATCCTCTCTCCTCTCCCTCTCTCCATTCTCTCTCCATTCTCTCTCCTCTCCCTCTCTTTCTCCTTCCATTCTCTCTCCTCTCCCTCTCTTTCTCTCTCCTCTCCCTCTCTCCATTCTCTCTCCTCCCCCTCTCTTCCATTCCATTCCATTCTCTCTCCTCTACCTATCCATTTTCTCTCCTCTCCTTCTTTTTCTCTCCCTGCCTCCCTCTATATCTCTCTCTGTCTCCCCCTCTCCATTCTCTCTGCCTCCCTCTCTCCATTCTCTCTCTGCCTCCCTCTCTTTCTCTCTCTGACCTCCTCTCTGACTCCCTCTCCCCATTTTCTCTCTGCCTCCCTCTCTCCATTCTCTCTCCGCTCCCTCTCTTTCACTTTCTGCCTCCCTCTCTTTCTCTCTCTGCCTCCCTCTCCATTCTCTCTCCTCGCCCTTTTTCTCTCTCTGCCTCCCTCTCTCCATTCTCTCTCCTCTCCATCTCTTTCTCTCTCTGCCTCCCTCTCTCCATTCTCTCTCTGCCTACCTCTCTCAATTCTCTCTCCTCTCCCTCTCTCCATTCTCTCTCCCCTCCCTCTCTCTCCATTCTCTCCTCTCCCATTCTCCATTCTAACTCCTCTCATCTCCCTCTCTTTCTCGTTCTGCCTCCCTCTCTTTCTCTCTCTGCCTCCCTCTCTCCTCTCCCTCTTTCTCTCTCTGCCTCCCTCTTTCCATTCTCTCTCCTCTCCCTTTCTTTCTCTCTTTGCCTCCCTCTCTTTCTCTCTCTGCCTCCCTCTCTCCATTCTCTCTCTGCCTCCCTCTCTTTCTCTCTGCCTCCCTCTCTTTCTCTCTCTGCCTCCCTCTCTTCCTCTCTCTGCCTCGTCTCTCCATTCACTCTCCTCTCCCTCTATTTCTGTCTCTGCCTCCCTCTCTCCATTCTCTTTCCTCTCCCTCTCTCCATTCCCTCTCCTCTCCCTCTCTTTCTCTCTTTGCCTCTCTCTCTTTCTCTCTCTGCCTGCCTCTCTCCATTGTCTCTCTGCCTCCCTTTCTCCATTCTCTCTCCTCTCCCTCTCTCCTCTCCCTCTCTTTCTCTCTCTGCCTCCTATCTCTCCATTCTCTCTCCTCTCCCTCTCTCCTCTCCCTCTCTTTCTCTCTCTGCCCCCCTCTCTTTCTCTCCCTGCCTTCCTCTCTCCATTCTCTCTTTGCCTCCCTCTCTCGATTCTCTCTCCTCTCCCTCTCTCGATTCTCTCTCCTCTCCCTCTATTCCTCTCTCAGCCAGACGTGTGTCACAGTGATGGAGTCACTCTCAGCTCAGTTGGGCTGACTGTGGCACCGCCAGATGGACTGGACAGGCCCGAGAGAGGGGGGGGGGGGGGGGTGTATTTGTCTGGGCAGAGAGCTCTGACTGAAAAAACAGCAGGTTTAACAGGCACACACCACACCTGTTCCTGTTCAGCCATCCACTCTGGGTCCAAGTGAATCCTGCTGAAGCTTGGGGCTGTAGTAGGGCCCCTCAGCCTGGTCTGCCTGGTGCTGGGTGATGTGATGTTGGGGGGGGGGGGGGGGGGGGGCAGGAGCCAGGCAGCAGGAAAAGCCTCTTACAGCCAGTCAGACACCAAATAAGGAGAGACTGACTCCACGCAGCCTGAACATCCAATCCCCTTAATGCCTCATCACGCTGCATTATGGGAGAAAAACACCAGCCGCCAGCCCCAACCTCAGCGCTGCTCTGCTCTGGAAAATGCCAGGAGACAGAGAGACCTTTTAAAGGAATAATCTGTCCTCTACTCCTAAAACAGACATCACCCCATTCCTCTCCTCACCACACAGATTAAGACTGACGGTTACCTACGCACTCCAATCAAATAAAACACTGGCATGCACACACACACACACACACCTATCACATACACACACACATACACACACACACACCTCTCACACACACCTCACACATATCTTAGTGTCAGACAACCAGGACCGGGTATTACAACCCACATGGAGGAGGATGTGTCACACTAATATTGTCCTAGTGTGTGTGTGTGTGTGTGTGTGTGTGTGTGTGTGTGTGTGTGTGTGCTGCATGTGCGCGTGTGTGCGCTCGCGCGTGTGTGCGTACTGCGTGTGTGTACGCATGCGTGCGATTCACAGATTCATGATTAAAACCCCTACACACACACATTCACCGGCTGTCAAAACTCCAGAAACTCAGCAGCTGTCCACCTCCTCGCACCAAACCAAAGCACAGAGAATGATCAACTCCTCCTCTCCCTTTGTAATCTGGGCCCTGATCTTTGAGCCCCTGTTTGTCTGTCTTGTCCGTCTGGTTGCTCCCTATGCCTTCTGCCTGCTTGAGAAATACACGAGAAGTCACTGAATGAAGGGACAGAAGGACAGAAGGACAGAAAGAGAGAGAGAGAGAGAGAGAGAGAGAGAGAGAGAGAGAGAGAGAGAGAGAGAGAGAAAGAGACAGACAGAGACGGAGATGGAGAGAGAGAGAGAGAGACAGACAGACAGAGACGGAGAGAGAGAGAGAGAGAGAGAGAGAGAGAGAGAGAGAGAGAGAGAGAAAGAGACAGACAGAGACGGAGATGGAGAGAGAGAGAGAGAGAGAGAGAGACAAACAGAGACGGAGAGAGAGAGAGAGATAGAGAGAGAGAGAGAGAGAGAGAGAGAGACAGACAGACAGACAGACAGACAGACAGACAGACAGACAGACAGAGACAGAGACAGAGGAGACAAGGGGGATCATTGAAACAGGCCAGATAGAAGCAGACAGTTGTAAGCCCTCTCTCTGCTGCAGAGACAGCCGTTCAGTGTGTTATCATTATGTATTCATCTGTATATAACGATGGCGTCAGCAGCACGCTGTCTCTGTGGCACATGAATAAGTTAGAGAGGAAACGGAGGGGATGTACTTCCTCCCTGTTGTACAGCCCAGAGAGAGAGATGAGAGAGAGAGAGAGAGTCAAGAGTAACCTTGGGAAAATCCTCTGCATTATTATTAACAGCAGACTCGTACATTTCCTCAATGAAAACAATGTACTGAGCAAATGTCAAATTGGCTTTTTACCAAATTACCGTACAACAGACCATGTATTCACCCTGCACACCCTAATTGACAACCAAACAAACCAAAACAAAGGCAAAGTCTTCTCATGCTTTGTTGATTTCAAAAAAGCCTTCGACTCAATCTGGCATGAGGGTCTGCTATACAAACTGATGGAAAGTGGTGTTGGGGGTAAAACATACGACATTATAAAATCCATGTACACAAACAACAAGTGTGCGGTTAAAATTGGCAAAAAACACACACATTTCTTCACACAGGGTCATGGGGGATGCAGCTTAAGCCCCACCCTCTTCAACATATATATCAACGAATTGGCGCGGGCACTAGAAAAGTCTGCAGCACCCGGCCTCCCCCTGCTAGAATCCGAAGTCAAATGTCTGCTGTTTGCTGATGATCTGGTGCTTCTGTCACCAACCAAGGAGGGCCTACAGCAGCACCTAGATCTTATGCACAGATTCTGTCAGACCTGGGCCCTGACAGTAAATCTCAGTAAGACCAAAATAATGGTATTCCAAAAAAGGTCCAGTCACCAGGACCACAAATACAAATTCCATCTAGACACTGTTGCCCTAGAGCACACAAAAAACTATACATACCTTGGCCTAAACATCAGCGCCACAGGTAACTTCCACAAAGCTGTGAACGATCTGAGAGACAAGACAAGAAGGGCATTCTATGCCATCAAAATAAACATACATTTCAACATACCAATTAGGATTTGGCTAAAAATACTTGAATCAGTCATAGAGCCCATTGCCCTTTATGGTTGTGAGGTCTGGGGTCCGCTCACCAACCAAGAGTTTACAAAATGGGACAAACACCAAATTGAGACTCTGCACGCAGAATTCTGCAAAAATATCCTCCGTGTACAACGTAGAACACCAAATAATGCATGCAGAGCAGAATTAGGCCGATACCCACTAATTATCAAAATCCAGAAAAGAGCCATTAAATTCTACAACCACCTAAAAGGAAGCGATTCACAAACCTTCCATAACAAAGCCATCACCTACAGAGAGATGAACCTGGAGAAGAGTCCCCTAAGCAAGCTGGTCCTGGGGCTCTGTTCACAAACACAAACACACCCTACAGAGCCCCAGGACAACAGCACAATTAGACCCAACCAAATCATGAGAAAACAAAAATATAATTACTTAACACATTGGAAAGAATTAACAAAAAAACAGAGCAAACTAGAATGCTATTTGGCCCTACACAGAGAGTACACAGCGGCAGAATACCTGACCACTGTGACTGACCCAAAATTAAGGGAAGCTTTGACTATGTACAGACTCAGTGAGCATAGCCTTGCTATTGAGAAAGGCCGCCGTAGGCAGACATGGCTCTCAAGAGAAGACAGGCTATGTGCTCACTGCCCACAAAATGAGGTGGAAACTGAGCTGCACTTCCTAACCTCCTGCCCAATGTATGACCATATTAGAGAGACATATTTCCCTCAGATTACACAGATCCACAAAGAATTCGAAAACAAATCCAATTTTTATAAACTCCCATATCTACTGGGTGAAATTCCACAGTGTGCCATCACAGCAGCAAGATTTGTGACCTGTTGCCACGAGAAAAGGGCAACCAGTGAAGAACAAACACCATTGTAAATACAACCCATATTTATGTTTATTTATTTTATCTTGTGTCCTTTAACCATTTGTACATTGTTAAAACACTGTATATATATATATATAATATGACATTTGTAATGTCTTTACTATTTTGAAACTTCTGTATGTGTAATGTTTACTGTTAATATTTGTTTATTTCACTTTATATATTCACTTTGTATGTTGTCTACCGTGATTGCTTTGGCAATGTTAACACATGTTTCCCATGCCAATAAAGCCCTTGAATTGAATTGAATTGAATTGAGAGAGAGAGAGAGAGAGAGAGAGAGAGAGGTTTTATAGCTCAGAGTCAGCCTTGAATATTGACAACATTTTGTCTTGTATTTCCCATAGACAACCACTACCAGGCCCAGTGCAAAGTTAAAGCTAGAATCCTTAGTTGCTATATCCATTTTTGTACTTCTATGAGATTTACCAATCATTATTGAAGACTATAACCTATAAAGGCCTCACGAGCTTAGTCCAACTGTCGTACTCCATTAGGACCCAAAATATAAGCTTGTCAACAACGCAAATGTAAACAAACACTGTTATAGGCTCAAAACATGGTTAAAACTACACATTTGATGTCATGGATGTCAGTCCATAGCCATGGATAAATTTCTCCAGCCCCACAGTTATCTAGCGACACAGGAGGACGCTTTGTTATCGTTTCAGTTAAGGATGAGGTTTTGGATGAGGTTTTGGCAGCTCAGTTGATATACAGCATGAAGCGGTAGAGGTACAGTAGGCCCAGATCTGCCTGTAGGCTACGTCCTCTCTCTCCTCCGTTCTCTCTCTCCACCTTTTGAAACAAAGGTTAAAAGGTCAACGAGAAGAGGTGACGTGGAGCCCGAACGTGGACGAAAATGCACTTGTAATGAAATGAGAAGCTCCTTGACGTTTACAGGGGCGGATCCCATAATAAATGTGTAAAGTGATCAAAATAAATGAAGTAAGTTGTGCAAGACATTTTACAAGATAAAAGGATAAGCAGCATGTTGTTTCTAAATGTGCTCCGTGCTTTTCTCCTCCGACAACGCTACATCTGATTCTAAGGGGTTGTGGCAGATATCGAAACTCTTCCGCGGTAGGATGCACTTGTGCTTCCTCGCCAAAAGGAGGCTGTCGAGGAGGAGAGGGCCGTCTTCCGTTCGCCTACTAACGAATTGACACACTCCTCGACCACTCGACCCCAGTTTCCCAGCGGTCACGGAGGAGAAAGGACGAAGGAGAGGAAACGGGGGATGGTCTTTTGTCCAAACAAGAAAAGGTCTATGAACCTCTTTCCATCGGAGTTTGTCAGGAACAGAAATCCTTGAATATGCATGTTGAACTGTTCACCGGTTTCGGTCGGGAGGATGAGAAAATGTATCATCTTGAACAACTCTACAATTAGGACTCTGATTGGCTGTTCAAAAAAGCCCAAGTCTCTTTCTGAGGCCAAGTTCCAGGCTGAGCGCTCTACTCTCACACTGTGATAACTGATTACTGTAAACCCATAAAGGCCTGCTGTGGAGTTTTACGCCAATATTTGAGTCTGGGTAATGGATGTTGTGGCCTTTTCATGGCAAACAGACCTTGCCCAATTCTGGGCCGGATTTGGACCGGAACCAATTTTGCTGTCAGCGTCTGTCTGTTCTGGTCAGTTCAATGCTTCCTTCAGTTACTGCAGGCAGGAACTGCGATCAGGGAACCAAATCCAGAAAGCGTCTCAGAGTAGGAGTGCTGATCTCGGATCTGTCCATATAATCTTATTCATTGTGACCTAAAAGGCAGAACTGATCCTAGAACAGCACTCCTACTCGGAGACGCTTTGTGGACGAGGGCCCAGATATCAGAGTTGATGTTATTGCATCTTGTTCCGTTTCTCTCTGTGTGGTTGTTAATCTTCTCTCTGTTGTTGGGTGTCCTGGTTGAGGATCATCACCATCTCTAATTGGGAGATGAAATGAAAACGATTTTATCCCACATGAGAGAGAAAGGCTTTGAACGTCTCCCTCTGGGAGATAGGCTACTCCACATACAACACAGACAAGAACACATGCGAACGCATGCAAACACACACTTGGGTACACACACACACACACATGCGCAAGCACGCTTGCTAATACGCATTCACTCACAGACACACACACAGTGGACTAATTTTCAGAGTTTCTAGGGCGGATACATAAGTTAAATTGAGTCAGATTCAGTGAGAGTCAGTTGAAGAGTGTTGTGAGTGAAACAGTAATTTCACAGTATTTCACATAAAGGTGCATGACACAATCCTCTATTCACTCTCACACACACACACACACACACACACACACACACACACAGTGGTGTAAAGTACTTAGGTAAAAATATTTGAATGTACTACATAAGCAGTTGTTTTGGGTATCTGTACTTTACTTGACTATTTATATTTTTGACTAAATGTACTTGAAATTCACTACATTCCTAAATAAAATCATGTACTTTTTACTCCATATATTTTCACCGGACACCTAAAAGTACTCGCTACATTTTGAATGCTTAGCAGGTGATGAAAATAGTCCAATTCACACACTTACCAAAAGAACATCCCTGGTCATCCCTACTGCCGCCGATCTGGCAGACTCATTAAAGACACTTGTTGGAGTGCGGCCCTGACTATCCGTAAATAAATTAAAAATAAGAAAATGATGCCATCTGGTTTGCGTAATATAAGGACTTTTTTATTACGTATAAATGTAGTTTTGATACTTAAGTATATTTAAAACCAAAAACTTTTACTCAAGTAGTATTTTACTGGGTGACTTTCACTTTTACTCGAGTCATTTTATATTAAAGTATCTTTACTGTGCCTCAAGTATGACAATTCGTTTTTTTTCGACCACTGCACACACACACATACTGCACACACACACATACTGCACACACACACATACTGTACACACACACATACTGTACACACACACATACGCTGGCTGTCTGAGGGCGAAATTTATGCGTAGCAGACAGAGACGTCTCAAAATAGATGAAAGGACCGAGTGCTTTCTGGGAACACAGTCCTGTGTGATCACTCACCCAGTAGGAGTCAGCTCAATGTGGGGATACAACACACTAAGTACACTCTCTCTATTCTCACTTTTCTCTATCTATCTATCTATCTATCTGTCTGTCTGTCTGTCTGTCTGTCTGTCTGTCTGTCTGTCTGTCTGTCTGTCTGTCTGTCTGTCTGTCTGAAGGAGATACCTATTACAGGTCTGAAAGGAGTCATTGTTTACACACACACACACACACACACACACACACACTTAGAGCCTTTGATGTTCAACAGCATAATTTCTCAGGTTTCTTTGAATCACACACATAGACCATGGTGAGCTTGGACTTCAAACAGACACAGGAGCTGCATGTAATCATGATGCATTCATTCACTATGGCTATTACAAACCAGACAGACAGACAGACAGACAGACAGACAGACAGACAGACAGACAGACAGACAGACTAAAGATGTTAACATCTCTCCACTCAAGCCAAAAGGCAAACAAATCATTAGAAGGTATTGATTTGACCTCCAAAGCAAACCGTTTTCCAATACAACAGGCAGGCAGACAGACACACACACACACACACACACACACACACACACACACACACACACACACACACACACACACACACACACAGTCTCTCACTAAGTCAGAACGAAAGCTATAGCTTCATCTGGGTGTTGTTGGGCATTAGCCAATTCCACAACCCCAGAAGCTACCTGTCTCAGCAGGCGATCCGAGCTGGCATTCGGGAGAATAGCCTGCCCTACACACACGGCGTGAGAATACATACATCACGGCGAGAGAACACACACACACACGAACACACACACACGGTCTGCAAATCAATAGAGCTAACCCCCTCTCCCCTCCCACACACGACAACACACAGAAAATACAACAATGCGCACACACACGATGGACACTAGGTCAGAAAGCCGGTGTTCTAAAGCCTATGCTGGTTCAGTCAGAGAGCCTACTCTGATAGTTAACACAATTTAATAATGTAAATGTCTACCATAATAGTAATAATACAGTATTTCAGAGGACCTTATGTCGGAAATATGTGTGCTGTCAAAATATATACATCTCTCTCTCTATATATATAGACATAGATGTGTGTGTGTCTGTTCATTGTGTTTTTGTCAATGTTTGTCAATAACAAACAACAGCCCAAGTGAATGTAAATGGGAAGAGAATGATCTACAGTCCTATAATTCCATCTTCCTCTCTGCTGTCTAAATCCTCGTTTTTATCCAAATGACGTCTAGCCCTTATTCCTGAAGGCTAGCCTTCTACCGTTGACTCACCTATACGAAATCTGTTTCCTAAAAGCCAGACCCTTTAATTTCTCCTCCAGCGTCTCCACCTCCATTTCGACGAGGCTACTGAACGTATCGCTGCCCCCCATGGCCTCCTCTTCGCCGCAGCCGGACTCGCTGTCATCCCCGGCCGCTTCCAGTGCGGTCAGTCGGCCGCTGAAGGTCCCGGGGTTGTGCTCCGCCTGGGACGGGCAGGGCTTGGCCAGGGGGTCCATGCTCATGCTGCGGACGGCACTGGACCCCCTCTCCCCGTCTACTCCGGGAGACAGAGACGGTATACGGTGGGTATCGCTGGATGACAGTGTCCGTCCTTTTTATGGTCGCGGTTGTTGAAGGGATCCAAAGCAGCGGGGACCGGTGTTCACCGCACGGTCAAGCACGCGCTGGTGATCGCGAACAACTAGTGCGAGCTGAAGGTCTGGAAATGGCAGCACGAGCTGCGGCGGCATCAACAAGCGTCAGCTCAACAGAAGCTCACGAGCTGCAGCAGGCAGCATCCATCTCCGGGCCCGACAAGGGCATTGTGGGATACTCCTGCTCCTCCTCACCATGCCTCAGCATCATCACTATGGTAAAAGTAGGGCAGAGCAGGGGTGGACTGGGACAACAATTCGGCCCTGGCATTGCATCCAAACCAGCCCACAGCACCGTGCGCACAGCCAACTAATTTCTCCCTGCTGTCACTGGTGACACTAACTTTGTTGGTGGCACCAGCCCATAATGTGGTCAGTCTAAGTCAATCGTATACCTTCATTAAGAAGTGCAATACATAGGCTACTGAGGTATTTAAAAAAAAAAGTTATTTCATCTAAGCAGTGGAAGCAGGAATGCATGATTCAATATATTTTGATGTGCAACCTAATCCAGGGATTGTCATGAATTGAGTTGACAATTAGAAACAGTTGCTATATAAAATTAAGATGACCAGTGTAGCTGTGTAAATATATATATATTTTTTAAACAATGGCATGGAGGGAACTACATATACTAGACTATACATTTCGCGATAGTCCTTTGAAACACTTGTGTTATTTATAACACAGAAATCAACTACCCATCCACAGTTTCCTTATTAATCTTTGCCTATCTAGCAATTTTACAATCACTCAAGTTTGGTAGCCGATGCTGTTGGATGCACTTTCTAGCCATGGGCGTAGTTGTTCATGCAGTGGTTACAATGTATCACTGATCAAACGTTCTCATTAAAGGTCTGCGTCGTAACCGTAGGAGCAAATGAGTTTGGGACAGGGATAGACATCATTTTTACATGCAAATATGATTGGAGACAGCGTTTGATTATTGAAATATCTGCCTCAATTTAACTTCAGAGTTGCTTTTTTTCTTTCTGAGGGCTAATCGGGGACAATTTCAGAGACCGCTCTAGCTGGGGACAGGCCACAAGAATGTGGGATTGTCCCCGGAAATCAGGAACGACTGGTCACCCTAGTCAATACAGGAGCCCAGAATTTCCTAAGTAAAATCAAATCAAATCAAACTTTATTTGTCACATGCGCCGAATACAACAAGTGTAGACCTTACCGTGAAATGCTTACTTACAAGCCCTTAACCAACAGTGCAGTTCAAGAAGTTAAGAAAATATTTACCAAACAAAGTAAAAAATTATAAAAGTAACACAATAAAATAACAATAACGAGGCTATATACAGGGGTTACCGGTACAGAGTCAGTGTGCGGAGGTATAGGTTAGTTGAGGTCATTTGTACATGTAGGTAGGGGTGAAGTGACTATGCATAGATAATAAACAGCGAGTAGCAGCAGTGTACCAAACAAATGGGGGTGTCAATGTAAATAGTCCGGTTTGATTGTTCAGCAGTCTTATGGCTTGGGGGTAGAGATGTACTGGGCTGTACGCATTACCCTCTGTAGCGCCTTATGGTCAGATGCCGAGGAGTTGCCATACCAGGCGGTGAAGAAACCGGTCAGGATGCTCTTGATGCAGCTGTAGAACCTTTTGAGGATCTGAGGACCCATGCAAAATCTTTTCAGTCTCCCGAGGGGGAATATGTTTTGTCATGCCCTCTTCACGACTGTCTTGATATGTTTGGAACATGTTAGTTTGTTGGGGATGTGGACACCAAGGAACTTGAAACTCTCAACCTGCTCAACTACAGCCCCTTCGATGCTCCTTTGTCTTGCTCACATTGAGGGAGAGGTTGTTGTCCTGGCACCACACCGTCAGGTCTCTGACCTCCTCCCTATAGACGTTCCGGCCTACCACTGTTGTGTCGTCAGAAAACGTAATAATGGTGTTGGAGTCGTGTTTGGCCATGCAGTCGTGGGTGAACAGGGAGTACAAGAGGGAACTAAGTACACACCCCTGAGGGGCCCCAGTGTTGAGGATCAGCGTGGCAGATGCGTTGTTACCTACCCTTACCACCTGGGGGGCGGCCCGTCAGGAAGTCCAGGATCCAGTTGCAGAGGGAGGTGTTTAGTCCCAGGGAACTAGGGTGTTGAACGTGAGCTGTAGTCAATGAACCACATTCTCACATAGGTGTTCCTTTTGTCCAGGTGAGAAAGGGAAGTGTGGAGTGTGATTGAGATTGCGTCATCTGTGGATCTGTTGGGGCGGTATGCAAATTGGAGTGGGTCTAGGGCAGGTATTCCCAAACGGGGTTTGTTCTCTGTTTCTTTTCACATTTTCAAACAGTACATTTATATTTTCTAACGGGGCTACATTTGGGTGACATATTTTTCTCGCCTGAGTAGCCTCGTTTCACTGCCAAAAATCAAATGAAACCATCTAGCGTTCCGTGAAATAACAACACAATGTCAAATACAGGAAGCCTAGTCAAACAATTAACATCCATTCACCTTAACCGTTACTCTCTCATAGGAAATCTTCACTCTTGCGCAGACATTTAGAAACGAAACATGATCGTTTGAAAAATAAGCCACGGGAGTTTTTTGAGCGAGATTAAAGACGACTTTCGAGTAGTAAGAGATGTATAAACAGAAACCATTAATAAGAAGGGGCTAGAAGTTTATTTTATGGTGAGCTACCGAGTAGTTAGGACAGGCAAGCCCCATACTATTGTGGAGGACTTAATTCTTCCTGCTGCCGTGGATATGGCTGGGACAATGCTGGGGGAAAAGGCCAAAAAAACGATACAGAGAAGGCCTTCATCAAACAACACAAATGTACTTTGATGGTCAAGATGTGTTGGTATCTGTACTGATGGCGCAACGCTCATGCAAGTAGTTGCTCCCGACTTCACTCAGGTACACTGCAGCATCCTCCGAGAGGCTCTTGCTGCCAAGGGAATGCCTGACAGCTTGAAAAATGTTTTGGACACTACAGTGAAAAAGGTTAACCTTGTTAAAGCAAGGCCCCTGAACTCTCGTGTATTTTCTGCATTATGCAATGATATGGGCTGTGACCATGTGACGCTTTTACAACAAACAGAAGTGCGCTGGTTATCAAGGGGCAAAGTATCGACTAAAACATTTTTGAATTGAGAGACGAGTTTAACGTTTTATTTACTGAACATAATTTTCACTTGCCTAACCACTTGCATGATGACGAGTTTCTCACACGACTGGCCTATCTGGGGGATGTTTTTCTCACCTGAATGATCTGAATCTAGGATAACAGGGACTCTCTGCAACTATATTCAATGTGTGAGATACAATTGAGGCTATGATTAAGAAGTTGGAGCTCTTCTCTGTCTTCATTAACAAGGACAACACACAGGTCTTTCCATCATTGTATCACTTTTTGTGTGCAAATTAACTCAAGCTTACGGACAATGTCAAATGTGATAAAGAGAAGCGCCTGAGTGAGCTGGGTGTGCAATTACGCAGGTACTTTCCCAAAACGGACGACACAAACAACTGGATTCGTTATCCCTTTCATGCCCTTCCTCCAGTCCACTTACCGATTTCTGAACATGAGAGCCTCATCAAAATTACAACAAGCGGTTCCGTGAAAATTAAATTAATTCAGAAGCCATTGCAAGATTTCTGGATAGGGCTGCGCTCAGTTTCTTGCCTTGGAAAATCACACTGTTAAGACACTGATGCCCTTTGCAACGACGTACCTACGTGAGAGTGGATTCTCGGCCCTCACTAGCAGGACAACTAAATACAGGCACAGACTGCGTGTGGATAATGATTTAAGACTGAGACTCTCTCCAATACAACCCAACATTGCAGAGTTATTTGCATCCTTTCAAGCACACCCTTCTCTTGGTCACTTCCCACGAGCCGGATTGTGACAAAACCTCACACTCATTCTTATGTTTATTAAATGTATCGTATAGTGTGTGTGTGTGTGTGTGTGTGTGTGTGTGTGTGTGTGTGGCAGACTTACAATGATGGCAAAAAACAACATGTGAGAGTGCGCTGACCCTGATGCTTAGAGGGGGTACGGCAGCTGGAGGTTGAATGTTTGAAGGGGTACGGGACTATAAAAAGCTTGGGAACCACTGGTCTAGGGTATCCGGGAGGATGCTGTTGATGTGAGCCAGCCTGTTGCTAGTTGGCCTTATAGAGTTGGTTTGAGTGCCCTCTTAGCGTTAGCATCGGTCTGTGGTGGTAAATAGACAAGTAATACACTGTAGACGAGAACTCTCCCGATAGATAGTGTGGTCTACAGCTTACCATAAGGTACTCTACCTTACGGTACATACATCTGTATGTGCACTAACTCATATCATAGGATAATTAATTTGGGGTTCAAAACCTGAGGAAGTGGAAACACAAAACACACCAATTAGATCGCTAACTCTAGTACACACAGCTGGTAGCCATGTATTCATCCAACAGTACATTTTATTTCCTACCCATGAGACCTACAGGCTTTGCCCTCGCAATATCAGCTGCGCACTTCGCCATGTCAAAATAGTTGCTATTGAGCAGACTATTGAGAGCTGATAAATAAAATTCTACCTACAGAAAGCTGAGACCCTCCTCTCTTCGTGAAGCTTCCAAAGCTGTGTTTTTCCCGCAATTGCATTATTAAATGTTACAATCAGAACGCATTTGTCTTTCGAGCTGATGGGGGGGGGGGGATAGGAGAGTGGCTCGCTCACCACAACAAAAGGCCCCAGCGAGGACACAGACACAATGGCAGGACAGACACTTTCAATACACTAATCATGAGGTTAATAGCTTTTACTGTTCGAGCAAATCATGGTTTTAGCCACCACAAATTTGTTTTGAGTGAGGTGACAATCCATGATCTTGGCCGTTGCCCACTGATCAGCCAAACCCGTATTATAGATTAGCATACCAGAGAAATTGTCTTTTTTTTTTTAATGGCACATGGGCCGCTAGCCATGTCACCTCACTCGTTGTTTTATTTTTATGTTGGTCAGAATTGACATATCAGTTGCATCATTATAACCCACTATGGGAATGAATAGAGAAATGACAAATTAGTTGAGGAATGGAAAGGATGCTTTTGCATTTATAGTGAATCCGTCTGTTTTGTCTTTCTGTGAAACGCAGTTATTATCCAACCTCGCTACCACGAGACGTCCATTCTAAGCCAATCACTCGGTCGGAACATTTTTGCCTTAACACAATTAGGTTAATGTGATTTGAGGTTTAAAAAAAAGGAGAATAATCAAGGCTGACAGTTCTTTCACAGGCAGGGAAACAGACACAACCTTTTACAAAATGCACACACAGAAATATGCATATACGCACGCACGATCACACACGCACACTAACACACCAGTTGTGTCCAATAGACCCGTTGTCCAGAGGCAGAGCTTTGATTTGGTTGAACATTGGAGTGTGGGTTAAAACAGCGATTCTCACCTGGAAAGTGTCTGATATTCTTTGTGTAGAAACCAGTAGAACTATTTGGTGGATTTGGTTGATTTCACAGTCTCAAACCAGTGAACTCAACATTCCTCATCAAGAATATGGGCATAATGAAAAATGAGGGACTGTTGTTCCCTTGTCATATAATTAGTACATGTACTATCAATATAGCATTGTAAAAAAAAAAAATCCAGATTGCCTTTTATCATAAATAAATAAATAAATTGCAGTGCAAATATTGGATCGCGGCTGAGACAATTTGGTTCTATTTGGTTCCCGGGGTAAAACCAGTGGAGAACCACTGGGTTAAAACATTTGAATAAGTTGATTTGAATGTCTGAGGGCCAAACCTTTGGAATGGGCTTAGTACGACTTCTGGCGCTTATGTCATCATTGACTGACACATGCTCACAGTGAGGGTATGCGTGCTTACAGTCTCAAACACACAGTACATGACTTACGATCACACTTCAAAGCAGGGCAATCGTACACGGCAGTCGATGTTTTTACTACGGAAAATATTTATTTGTTTTAGTCAAAAGCCAAGAAGGACAGAACCCATAAAGACAAAGACAGGTTCCTGTGGAGGCAAAATGTGACTCTACAGTTTATATGGAATAAATAAGAATAAAATGGACTCTTTGGGGATGCTGTGTGAGTGGATTGACTGCAGGGTGCAGGCCAAAGGAGAAGGTGGTTATGGTTCTGTTCATCTGTGTGTATGTGGGAGACAGTGCAGGTGGTAGAGACTATGACCTAGCAGAAACATCATACTGGTTCATTCCATATCACAAGGCCACCATTGTGTTTTCTCCAGCAGGAAGGTTTCTTAGTTTAGCAAACACATTCCCCACACACATTATCTGGTAAAAAGTACTTTGTCATAACGCTGTATTATACACAACTTGATTGTCTCAGCATCCAACCACCGATCAAACATCAGTCAACATTGCGTTTACTGACCTCATACATGCAGGCGGACATTTATATTTACAAAAATAGGACTTGCTACGAAGGCCTGCGGCTTTTGATAGAGACTCGTATTTAATAAGGACACAGCGTGCGATTCTGAGTCCATTCTGACAAAAATCGATAGGAAAAGAATACGTAAAGGAAATAGCATTTGAGATACTAGGCCCCATTACTGTGAAGACATCAGCAGAGTATTCAAAGAGCCACGGGGCCCCATTCTCATAACACCGCCATCACACCAAGGGGAATATCACCATAGAAATACAGAACAAAATACCACTCACTCAAATATAACAGAGCATAATGGCTAAAGCAAAACGATGTCATCAAATATATAAAGAAGTAAGGCAAATAAAGGCAAAAATAAAAGCAAAGTACGAACACAAAAATATATCAAAGAGGTGGTGTACTTTTGGAATGGAATAAAAACACAATATAAAAGAACAACAACTACATACGATAAAATAACAAAGTTATCCAAAAAGATTCTATAAATACAGAGAGCCTCCGTCTCCTGCTCCTGCAGAGGGAAGGTCAAAGGTGACGGGTCAGAGGTAGACCCTATGACGTCTCGTTGACTGTCCTCTCCAGCTCTATGATTTTAGCGCTGTCGTTCACCCTCTGCTCCAGAGACCTGGCGCAGAAGAGAGACGAACAGATAAGAAACTACAGGACTAGACTTTTACTGACACCAATACCCCAAAATCGTGTAAAAGAAAATAGTTTTTCTGTCTCATACAGTCTCTGATATCATTGCCTACCATAAGTGTGTGTGTGTGTGTGTGTGTGTGTGTGTGTGTGTGTGTGTGTGTGTGTGTGTGTGTGTGTGTGTGTGTGTGTGTGTGTGTGTGTGTGTGTGTGTGTGTGTGTGCATGAGTACGTGTGTGTTGTACCTGTGCAGGTCTAAAAGCAGGGGTTTCTGTGGGTTCGTATCACTGCTGTTGCTGAAAGGTGGGCGTGTCTCAGCCCGATGTGACTCCTCCCCTTTCTGCTGCTTTTTCTCAGAGCGCCACGCTGCCATGACAACCGTGGGCCTCTCCAATTGGTCAGGATAGTCCCCACCCAGACCCAGAAGGTGTGGCTCGTCCAGCCCTCTCTCCTCATAGGACAGCAGGCTCCTGGACTTCACTGTGAAGGATCATGGGAAAAAAATATATTATAATTTTACCTGATCACATCATGTCCAGAAAGGAGAAAGTACTCAATGACATGCCTATCTTTTACATCTTTCTTTGTTGAAACGTCTTTTGGTTTTTTAGGGACGGTATAATCCTTTGATGCGATCGTGTCTCCTACAAATGCAATCCTACAACCCTCTTAACAATATGACGTCTTATGAAATGGATTACACATTAAACCCTACCAACAGTAAACCTTGCTCTGTACATATCCTACAAAACAGATTGTTCTGCTGTAGGGGCAGAGTGCCAGCAACACAAATGCTGGGCTCTGTGGCTAACAGGCTGTGTGTGGGAGGGAGAAAAGCTGTAGGGGGAGCAAAGATCAATCATCATAAAATGGCTGCATTGCAGTTTAATCATGCTAATGATAGTCCCACTGAATGGGAAATAATGACATTCAAGTGTACACTCTTCCAGGAGGCCATGCCAAAACACTCCAAAAGGTGTGTGTGTGACTGGTAGGATCACGCAACACTGCTACTTTCTCAGCACTCAGAGATTCAGAGCTAATACCTCGCTAACACACACACACACACACACACACACACACACACACACACGCCATCCACTGTAAAAAGATCAGCATTAATCCATGAAACATGAATGTGCAATGTGTGACTGACTATGTGTGTGTGTAGTACCTGTAGCTGTGTAAGACTCCTGCATGGCCATGTCTCTGGAGAGGCCAGTCTCTGTGATGGAGGAGCAAGGACCCAGGCTGGAGTAGAAACTCCCTAGGAACACAGCGAAGCACAGCACCACCACCTAGACACACACAAACACACACACAATATGTTATTAGGCTCCACAGTCAAGCACTTACATGAAAAAGACAAGACAGGCTGCCCACAACAGCTGACACACAGAGCATGCAGGAGTTATATCAAATGAAAAACAAAAGGTTATCCAATCGATATGAAGCACAAATGTGCGCTTGCGCACACACACACACACACACACACACACACACACACACACACGCGAGCACACACACACAGGGCTGAGGGTTGAGTTGAGGAGACTCACCATGAGGCAGGAGGAGGTCTGGGTGCCAGTGACTTTGCAAGAGCGGGGAACCTTCCCTGCCACCACCGCCTGCAGAGAGTGTAGCTGTTGAATTAGAGTCCTAGGGAGAGGTAACGAGGGGAGAGAGAGGGAAAGGGGAGAGGAGACGAGGGGGGAAGGGGGAAGGGGAGAGGAGACGAGAGGAGAGAGAGGGGAAGGGGAGAGGAGACGAGGGGAGAGAGGGGAGAGGGGACGAGGGGAGAGGAGACGAGGGGAGAAGGGAAGAGGAGACGTGGGGAGAGAGGGGAGAGGGGATGAGGGGAGAGGAGACGAGGGGGAGAGGAGAGAGAAAGGGCAGAAGGTAAAGTTGGGCTCAGCGCTTAGTCATTGACACTCACACACATCCTGTCAAAGACAATACACACACACACATACACATACACACCGCTAAATAGACAGCTGAACAGAACAGCAGAGAATTATACACTTCACTGGACTAACATATGACTTCACAGACAATGTTACACGGTGTGTATTCGTGCACAAACACATGAAAACATAGCAAAACATAACGCTCCGTTTGACTCAGCGAGCTGTGTGATCATTTTACAAGGTTGGATTAATATTGTAGGAAAGGATGAAGCACTAAACATAACCTGGAGCACTGTATAATGTATGTCTCTTACTTGTTGGTACACTCCAGATTCTCCAGTTTCCTGCGCAGCTCGCTGTTCTCATTGGAGCAGTTTTCCACCCTGTGGACAAAAGGGGGAATTACAAGATCAGTGACAGGCATAATAACTCAGGGAGACAGAAGCCACTACTGTATTTGTGTAAAAGCACCGTTGAGTTTAATGAATTGTCATTGCCATAATAATAAGTCTTTATCTATTGATAATGACGCTAATTAATTACCAAAGAAATGGGAGACAAAAAACGCATTCCCAAAGCAACATTTGATTTCACGCTGAATGAGAACATCACGAAAGACTCACTTCTTCTCCAGGGCGTCCATGTACTCCTTCTTCTTTCTGCGGCTCTCTTGAGCAGAGATCTGAAAGAAAGGATGTCAAAATTACACCCCTGTTATGGCTCACGGAAGTATCGTTTTACTGTATCACTCTGAAGTGTGTTATTACGTCTGGCACAGGCAGAAATAGAAAATAATTAAACATATGAGTGAGCATTTCTCCTCTGCCAAGATAATCCATCCACCTGACAGGTGTGGCAAAGCAAGAAGCTGATTCAACAGCATGATCATTACGCAGGTGAACTTTGTGCTTCTTCACCTGCAGGATCGCCTGAGACCAGCCACCCAGTGAGCTGATGAAACTGTGGAGTATTTCTGTCTGTATTAAAGCACTTTGTGGGGAAAAACTCAGTCTGATTGGCTGGGCCTGGCTTCCCAGTGGGTGGGTCAGGCTCCTAAGTGGTTGGGCCTATGCCCTCCCAGGCCCATCCATGGCAAATTAAGAATAGGGCCTAATGAATTTATTTCAATTGACTGATTTCCTGATGTGAACTCTAACTCAGTAAAATCATCGACACTGTTCCATGTTGAGTTTATATTTATGTTCCTAGCTGTTGTTTGACATTTCAACTCACGAATCGTAATAGCAAATCTCACCTTATTCTTAATCTTCCTGCGTATCTTCTTCAGGGCTTTCTCCTCCGCCTTGGACAGGGGCAGCTTGGTGGGAACAGGGTAACCCTCGGCAACCAGGGTTCTCCTCTCTTCCTCTGTCAGCAGGAGAGGGCCAGAGCCCTGCAACTTCTACAGGAGGAGGAGGAGAGAGGAAGTGTCATCAGAGTCCATCAGATAAGCTGACAAACTGTGTCTTATTTCAGTGACGTCCCTGTATCTGTTCTCTGAATAGCTCCATCGCTCATTCCTTCCATTTCGTGAGGTTGCCACTGATCTGACCAGGTTGGATTGGTGAACGCAATAGGGTGGTAACCTCGCATTAACTTATCCAATCTCTCTCGGATCAGTGATTACCCGAAGAAAGGTAGGACGGATTCATATTATGCCGACAGGGTCCCTGTATCTTTTCAGTGAATCCCTGGTCCCCAGTCTGTGTTGTACGTACGTGTGGGGCGGTGAGAAGAGGGGAGTTGGAGAGGGAAGAGGGTGTGCGCTGAGACACCTTGAGGCCGGCCTGGGAGGGTGCAGGGCTGAGGGGAGAAGAGGGGGTGGAGGGGCTCTGGGGAGTGCTGGTGTGTACCGGGCTCTGACAGCCCTCTGAGTCACTGCTGTGGGAGGAGGGAGGGGTGGGTGGCATCTGCAGAGACTCCAGACCTTGTGAGGGGAAACACACACAAACAGGTTACACGCCTGCAAACGTTCTCTAGAGACGATCAACACTAACATTTACAGACTTTACACATTGGATTGTACTTGATGTCAACATCATCCATCAGTGGCTAGAAGGGATCCTCAGAGCAGCACAACACTGATCCGCCTGCATAGCAACTATAGATTTCTTAGGCCATATGGATTTTACATGACTGGGAATATAGATATGCATCTGTTGGTCACCTTTAAAAAAAAAGAAGGTATGGGCGTGGATCAGAAAACCAGTCAGTATCTGGTGTGACCACCATTTGCCTCATGCAGTGCGACACATCTCCTTTGCATAGAGTTGATCAGGCAGTTGATTGTGGCCTGTGATTGTAGAATGTTGTCAAAATCCTCTTCAATGTCTGTGCGAAGTTGCTGGTTATTGGCAGGAGCTGGAACATGCTGTCGTACACGTCGATCCAGAGCATCCCAAACATGCTCAATGGGTGACATGTCTGGTGAGTATGCAGGCCATGGAAGAACTGGGACATTTTCAGCTTCCAGGAATTGTGTACAGATCCTTGCGTCATGGGGCCGTGCATTATCATGCTGAAACATGAGGCGATGGTAGCAGATGAATGGCACGACAATGGGCCTCAGGGTCTCATCACGGTATCTCTGTGCATTGAAACTGCCATCGATTAAATACAATTGTGTTCGTTGTCTGTAGCTTATGCCTGCACACACAACCCCCCCACCTAGGGCACTCTGTTCATCACGTTGACATCAGCAAACCGCACGACAACACAATGCTCTACACATTGGTCTGCTGTTGTGAGGCCGGTTGGACGCACTGCCAAATTCTCTAAAACAACGTTGGAGGCGGCTTATGGGAGAGAAGTGAACATTCAGTTCTCTGGCAACAGCTCTGGTGGAAATTCCTGCAGTCAGTATGCCAATTGCATGCTCCCTCAAAACTTGAGACATCTGTGGCATTGTGTTGTGTGACAAAACTGCACATTTTAGAGTGGCTTTTTATTGTCCCCCGCACAAGGTGCACCTGTGTAATGATCATGCTGTTTAATCAGCTTCTTGATATGCCACACCTCTCAGGTGGATGGATTATCTTGGCAAAGGAGAAATCCTCACTGACAAGGACGTAAACAAATTAGTGCACAAAATCTGAGAGAAATAAGGTTTTTGTGCATATGGACATTTCTGGGATCCTTTATTTCAGCTCATGCAACATGGGACTAAGACT
The DNA here is from genome assembly GCF_013265735.2 of Oncorhynchus mykiss. Taxonomy (NCBI): domain Eukaryota; kingdom Metazoa; phylum Chordata; class Actinopteri; order Salmoniformes; family Salmonidae; genus Oncorhynchus; species Oncorhynchus mykiss. The sequence continues at coordinate 51,102,038 of NC_048579.1, forward strand.
TTACATGTTGCGTTTGTATGTTTTGAGAAGAAGAAAAAAAGAAACCCGCACACTGCTCTTGATAGTATCACTGCTCTTTAATAAGCTTTACGTATATGACCTTCATCAGAGCGCTTGTACTTGAAAAATCTATATATTTTGGACATACCATACATATTGTCAAATACTTAAAAGTGTGCTTGATTTATATTCAAAATGTATCTTCAAAATGTATGCACGCATGACAAAGTCACTTTGGATAAAAGCGTGTGCTAAATGGCGTACATTATACGATTATATTATTTAATGAGAGGTAAAGAGCACAGTACTTGACACGTATATTTGACCCAGGTCTGGGGATGACATACAGAGAGGTTATGAGTAGTGTGGCAGTACGATATGGTGTGTGTCAGGTCTCACCTTTCGGAGACAAGTTGAGGAACTGGTCCACCTCATGAGGCTCCAGTTTGATCTGGATCTCACCAATCTCCTTCGCCTAAACAATCAAACCGCAGAGAGAGACGTCACACACGCGCATACGTTTGTGTGTGTGTGTGTGTGTGTTTGTGAGTGAATGTGGGCCTGTCTGCATGTGCTGTGGCTCTAAACATCTTCTTACCTTGCTGGTCTTGCCCTGTGTGGCCGTCTGTGGGTTGGTCTTGGGGGCTGGTGGGGCCGGGGCCTCAGTGATGTGGCCCTCAGGGGCCAGGGAGAGGGTTAGGGTGGGCAGCAGGGCTGGAGGGTCACACAGCAACACCTCCATCTGTTCCTCCTGCTCCACGGACCAATTCTCACCATCTGATTCTAATAGAGCGAAAAAGACACGACACATCAGCATCAGCACGGTCGCATACTGTTTGTGTCTTGTGTGGCCCTGAACGTACTAAAGCACATAGCTCCACATATCTCTGTATTGCCACCCTCTTTTGTTATAGATACCGCAGATATCCTGCACATTACAGTACGGCATGTAATCTACAACTGTCACTGAGGCCCAAAAACCCTCCCCTCTGTCCTCCTCCTCTCACCTGCATCACTCCCCTGCTCCCCAGGCAGATGTGAGACGGGCGACTGGGGCCGGGAGTCCCCACACAGGGAGTAGGAGTGCTCCGCCTGGATGTGGGGCGGTAGCGGGGAGGACGGGGTGAAATCATCCCCCTCGTCCATGGCCTCTCCTTCCCGGCCGGACAGGAAGGGGTCGCTCAGCAGCTGGCCCAGCAAAGCATCCTGGGAGAAGTCATCCAGGAGGTCTGTGAAGTGCTGTTAGAGGGCGAGAGAGAGAGAGAGAGAGATGGACGTTCATGATAGATTGATAAAAGACACATAAGAAACACAGACTTGAGGCTGAGCACAGACATGATACCATCTAGTCATCACACTGTCTAGTTACTACACCATATACCATGTCATTATTATATCATATGTCTGTAGCTAATTTGTAATAACTGCATATGAAGCTCTTTAATGCCTATCAGCACTTGCCTTTGAGGAAAAGCCCCACAGGCCAGCAACAAACAGCCAATCATAGAGCTGTAAAATCCCCTCTCCTCCTGTGACAATAGAGGCTGATATCGCTCCCACCAATCAGAGCGGCCGTATCTCATCCTCCCGTCTCTCAATGTGGTGAGACGTTTTGACTTTTGAGTACAGGGCAAGACTGACAGCCACCTTCTCCACTTCTTCTCCTTTCTTTCTTTCTCCCCCCCATCCTACCCTCAGAACATTCCTCCATGCACATTCCTTCCCATCTTCCTTTCTTGATGTGACCCCCCAAAAAAAGTCCAATTTCTCATCACTGCTTGGGACAGGCTACGACAGGCCTCTCAACCTCAGCTGTTCAGGCGCTTCAATGTTCCTTCCCCTCTCTGCCCTCCGCTTTTTAGATGCCCTACCTCTATGTCATCACGAAGACCTTCGGGTCAAAGAAGTCAACTCAATAAACTGAGGGAGCATTCAACGTGTGTGACGGCATTGTACCCTGCACTTGAAAGTCATGATCAGATGGGTGTATACTATTTAACTATCTACCTCTATACCTCTTTCTGCTTATGTACTTCTCTACCTCTCTTTAACATGACCAAACTAATAACGCCTATCAGCCAGCTGGAACGGTAATAATGGTCAGGTTAGGCCATATTATTTGTGGTTAATAGCTACATTGAAACAGCGCGCATCAACAGTAGTTCATCGTGTCTTCTGTGAGCCAGTGGAGGACAGGGACAATACAGTATATAGCCTAGACTTACAAGAGAACTGTTGAATAGAAGACAGTCGCCCGTTCGCGAACACAAAAAAACGTGCTTTCGGTTGGTTTCACGCAATGACGTACAGTGCCTTCGGAAAGCATTCCGGACACTTTACTTAGAACACTTCTTCGTTACGTTACAGCAGTATTCTAAAACGGATTAAATAAAAACATTTCAAACTCAGCCATCTACATACAGTACCCCATAATGACAAAGCGAAAACAGGTTTTGAGAAATGTTTGAGAAAACAGAAATATCTTATTTACATAATATTCAGACCCTTTGCTGTGAGACTTTAAATTGAACTCAGGTGCATCCCGTTTCCAATGATCATCCTTGACATGTTTGTACGGCTTGATTGGAGTCCACCTGTGGTAAATTGAATTGATAGGACATGATTTAGAAAGGCAAACACCTGTCTATATAAGGTCCCTCAGTTGACAGTGATGTCCGAGCAAAAACCAAGCCATGAGGTCGAAGGAATTGTCCATAGAGCTCCGAGACAAGATTGTGTCGAGGCACGGATATGGGGAAGGGTACCAAAAAATGTCAGTAGCATTGAAGGTCCCCAAGAACACAGTGGCCTCCATCATTGTTCAATGGAAGAAGTTTGGAACCACCAAGACTCTTCCTAGAGCCCTCCACCAATCAGGCCTTTATGGCAGAGTGGCCAGACAGAAGCCACTCCTCAGTAAAAGGCACTTGACAGCCTGCTTGGAGTTTGCCAAAAGGAACCTAAAGACTCTCAGACCATGAAAAACAAGATTCTCTGGTCTGATGAAACCATGATTGAACTATTTGGCCTGAATTCCAAGCGTCACGTCTGGAGCAAGCCTGACACCATCCCTACAGTGAAGCATGGTGGTGGCAACAGTACAGAGAGATCCTTGATGAAAACTTGCTCCAGAGCGCTCAGGACCTCAGACTGGGGCGAAGGTTCACCTTCCAACAGGACAATGACCCTAAGCACACAGGCAAGACAACACAGGAATTACTTCGGGACAAGTCTCTGAATGCCCTTGAGTGGCCCATCCAGAGCCCGGACTTGAACCCGATCGAATATCTCTGGAGAGACCAGAAAATAGCTGCGCAGCAACGCTCCCTATCCAACCAGACAGCGCTTGAGAGAATCTACAGAGAAGAATGGGAGAGACTCCACAAATACAGATGTGCCAAGCTTGTAGCGTCATACCCAAGAAGAGTCGAGGCTGTAATCGCTTCCAAAGGTGCTTCAACAAAGTACTGAGTAAAGGGTCTGAGTAAATGTGATTTTTATGGGGTATTGTGTGTAGATTTATGAGGGGGAAAAAAACAATTTGATACATTTTAGAATAAGGCTGCAACCTAACAAAATGTGGAAAAAGTCAAGGGGCCTGAAAACTTCCCGAAGTCAATGTATATAAACCCTGGATTGCTGATGCTATGCATTGGCCATTGAAAGGCTTTGAAGCCACCGGTTAGCCATATTGTCACTCCCTAGTAGGAGCAGTCCTCCATGGAAATGAATGGAATTCTACAGTATTTTAAATACACGTTTCAAGGACAAAATTGCATGTCTTTAAGTATTTTTCTGTTGTAGTTGGGACAGTAACATTATTATGAATTTGTATGTTTAGCGCACATTATATACAATTTAAAGGTATGCATTTAGAATTTAGAATGTAGACAATGTATTTCTATACCTTCCAAAATATTACCACAGCACCCCCTATCAGTCATCTAGTGTATATATAAATCCTTGATTTCACTGCCTCCGCACGCCCAATTCTGGTGAGTTCAACGCTTTATTTGGTTTCTCTCTTTACTGAGACCTGGGGGTGTACTCAACCGTTTAAGAACCAAACAGAACGAAAAGGGGTGGGACCTACCTGAATTTGTCCAATAGAAACTCTTGGTTTTGGTGCAAAACCTTTCCCGTTTGGAGTAAAGGGGTTTCTGTTACAAAACGTTTTGCAACAGATTAAATGTTTTGCAACAGAATCGGCTTAATGAATAGGCCTACACCCCTGGTTAGAACACTAACTAGGTTCTGATGCAAAGTGTGGTGTTATTCTAGAGTTCAGCACTGATATTTCCCCGGATTTAACCAGTGGTGGGATGACTAGGATCATTTTATCGTCCCTGCTCTTTCTGGCGTACAGTCTCTGTCACTGAGAATGTCAACCATTTTTGAATCAGACCGCTGGATGGATTACAAGTAGCATAGTTCTGTGTTCTGGACTTGTATTGAACTGCATTACTGATGTGGGATCTTAATTAGAGCCAGTTTGCTATAGCAGGAAAATAATCCCTCAGAAACAGGAAATGTCAATTATTATGTGGATTATAATTCATGGACATTTTTGTCGGGATTGATACATTTTTCGTGAGAGAAATTGAAGTCTTTCCTTTTAAAATGGAAATTACAATCGCCAGAAGCCTTTTTAAACCTAAAATACACAATACGTTTTGAACTTTCTGTATTTCTGGAAAGTTCTGCTGCAACAGGGTGATCAAATGAAGACGATACATCTGTAAGCGTCAGGGAACCTTATAGTGTAGCCTATATCTTCAAACTCTCCCATCCTATACCCCGACTACTACATATCTCCATAGACATACACTACCGTTCAAAAGTTTGGGGTCACTTAGACATTTAGTTGTTTTTGAAAGAAAATAACATTTTTTGTCCATTAAAATAACATCAAATTGATCAGAAATACAGTGTAGACATTGTTAATGTTGTAAATGACTGTTGTAGCTGGAAACAGCAGATTGTTAATGGAATATCTACATAGGCGTACAGAGGCCCATTATCAGCAACCATCACTCCTGTGTTCCAATGGCACGCTGTGTTAGCTTATCCAAGTTTATCATTTTAAAAGGCTAATTGATCATTAGAAAACCCTTTTGCAATTATGTTAGCACAGCTGAAGACGTTTGTTCTGATTAAAGAAGGAATAAAACTGTCCTTCTTTAGACTAGTTGAGAATCTGGAGCATTTGTGGGTTCGATTACAGGCTTAAAATGGCCAGAAACAAAGAAAGGTCTTTGCTTCTGGCCATTTTGAGCTTGTAATCGAACCCACAAATGCTGATGCTCCAGGTTCTCAACTAGTCTAAAGGAGGCCAGTTTTATTGCTTCTTTAATCAGAACAACAGTTTTCAGCTGTGCTAACATAATTGCAGAAGGGTTTTCTAATGATCACTTTGATGTTATTTTAATGGACAAAAAAAAAAAAAAAAAAAAAAGGAAATTTCTAAGTGACTCCAAACTTTTGAACGGTAGTGTATAATGTGTGTGTGTGTGTGTGTGTGTGTCAGAGAGTGGGGTGATGTTGTACAGTAGGGAACAGTGTTACTGTAGAGCTGAGGGAAAGGGAGGAGGGAGGGATGTTTCAATGTGTTGCTCATTAACAAAGATCCACAGAGACAACACCCTCCTTATGAAACAAAGGCCTTTTCACTCACACAAAATAAAGGCAACCTCGACAACTTCCACAGCTGCTTAGATAGAAAACAGCAGTCTTTAACTTCCTGTTGAAAACTAAGAAGAAGAACACCCGACATTTAAAGTATGCACATCATTAAAACGAATAGGCCTACAGATTTCACAGTAATGCTAAGAAGCATTACTCCATAGGATTTGGAGCCAACTGTTCAGGTTGTATTGCAGTATCCTGGAAACCACTTGAGTAAGCCAAACAGTTACGTTAATTACCTGATTCCACCCAAAAATCAGTTCCCTGAAAGTGCATGCATAACTAATAACCTTCACCTGCTCTAGACTACAGTTCTGTCTCCGGGCAGAACTCACAGACTTGAGCCAATAGGAGCATTAGCCAGACAGGGCCTGTCTCTAAACTGCTACAGCAGGGGATAGGGAGCATCTGGAGAACGTGTCTTGGTAGCATCTCAGGGAGTGGGCAGAGAAAACACTTCATGGGTATCATCTAGTTGGAAAACAGAGAGCAACATTCAGAGGGAAAGGGTGGAATGGCAAATAGGAAAAGAGAAGACAGCAGGCGGAAAAAGTGATGAACACCCTGGAGAATGTGAAAGGAGTAAGAAGGAGAGGGGGACGGAGAGAGAGAGAGAGAAAGAAAGAAAGAAAGAGGGAGCACAAGGAGAAAGGGAGCGCAAGGAGAGAAGGGTGGAGATGGCAGGAAGCCAGGCATGTGGGTTCAATTACAGTCTGATTCAGGCCAAGACAGAGAGAGAGAGAGCGCGAGAGAGAGCGCGAGAGAGAGAAAGGGAGGCTGAGGGAGTGAGACAAAACTGACCACTCGCCATTGAAATGTTCTTTCCGCTCTTTTCCCACTTGTAACATTTTCTACATGTCCGTCTGGAAGGGAACTCAATACAAATGCTAGTCTGTCCAGAGGGCCTACCCCAGTAGAGTCAGAGTGACCTCTTTAACCGACTCTTACACGCTAAACATCCTGTTACATACCGAGTTAGACACTAGTCAATTCCCTATATGGCTCTATATACTCTAAAACACCATAGGAAACACTCAGTCCTGTACACATGATTTAAATAGTACACAAACAACTCCAACCCTCCATAAGGAGTTATGTAGGTGTATATAAGGAGAAGGAATTCAGATCATTTCAGGCATGCCTCTCTGCAATCCTCTAACAGGCCTGGTGTGTGTTTAGTCAGTATGTTAATACTAACACACACACACAAAATGGGCCTCGTGTTAACTGTGTTTAAAAAGTGTCTCGCCCTGCATCTGGCCTGTGCCTTTGGGTAGGGGAGAAGAGAGAGGGGTAGAGAGGGGGAAGGGGAGGGGAAAAGAGAGGAGAGAGAAGGAGAGACAAGTTGGAAGAGAGGTGAGGGGAGAGGAGAGAGGAGAAAGGACTGCTGGCTACGTCACACCGAATCACTAACCAACAGACAACAATTTACAATTTACACTGACGCTCACGTCTCCGAGCAACAGAACAGCCGTCCCCAGCGATTGTCACACAGGAAACTCTGGACCCTTACCAGGACGACCACTGACAGACACACCCCTATCTATCATGTTTGTCCCTTGTCGTCATGTGTTGTGTGACAGTTATGGTTTGGTGAGATAATGATTCTGATAGTGATTATGGTGAGAAAACTGTTGGGTGTTGACTAGCTTTAGACGAGGAGGAGGAAGAAGAGGAGGAGAAGGGAGGAGAGGAATTGATCTCTGGCAGTCTTCTATGGTGTTGGAGGTCTCTAGGGAGAGGTTAGACTCTGTGGAGGCCTACTGAACCACAACCCTCTCCCTCTCTGTCATTACCTTGGCTATTCAGGGACATAAAATGGAGGAGGGGGTTGTGGTGGTGTGTGAGGCCTAGGCGTGCAGGGGGGTGTGGGTCATTGGGTTGGGCTCCCTCTGGTCCAGAGGTGCTACTGTTGCTCCTGATGGGAGAGAATGACTCTTTGTCTCAGGCCTGGCACGGTGGGAGCTGGGGTGGGGGTGAGGGAGTGGGGGTGAGGGATGGGTGAGGTAATGAGGTGCTGTTAGGGGTGTTTGGGTGAGGGGCTGTAACCTAACTCTCTGACTCCATCTCCAACAGGTAGACGGACGGTTTCTGCACAACCACATACCCACACGACAGAGTAGGGCCTACGGGGCTACTGTTGGATTACAGGCAACATCCGCACCGAGCTTAAGGCTAGAGCTGCCGCTTTCAAGGAGCACGACACTAATCCGGACGGTTATAAGAAATCCTGCTATGCACTCAGACGAATCATCAAACAGGCAAAGCTTCAATACAGGACTAAGATTGAATCCTACTACACCGGCTCTGAAATGGACTACAAAAGGGAAACCCAGCCGCGAGCTGCCCTATGATGCAAGCCTACCAGACGAGCTAAATGCCTTTTATGCTCGCTTCGAGGCAAGCAACACTGAAGCATGCATGAGAGCACCAGCTGTTCCGGATGACTGTTTGATCGCGCCCTCCGGAGCTGATGTGAGCAAGACCTTTAAATAGGTCAACATTCACAAGGCCGCGGGGCCAGATGGATTACCAGGACGTATACTCAGAGCACGTGCGGACCACCTGGCAAGTGACTTCCCTGACATTTTCAACCTGTAATACCTACATTTTTCAAGTAGACCACCACTAAATGATTACCGCCCCGTAGTACTCAAGTCGGTAGCCATGAAGTGCTTTGAGAGGCTGGTCATGACTCACATCAACTCCATCAACCAAGAAGCCCTAGACCCACTCAAATTCGCATACCGCCCCAACAGATCCACAGACGACGCAATCTCATCCCACCTGGACAAAAGGAACACCTATGTGAGAAGGCTGTTCTTTGACTAGAGCTCAGCATTCAACACCATAGTGCCCACAAAGCTCATTGCTAAGCTAAGGACCCTGGAACTAAACACCTCCCTCTGCAACTGGATCCTAGACTTCCTAACGGACCACCCCCAAGTGGTAACAGTAGGCAACAACACATCTGCCATGCTGATCCTCAACACTTGGGCCCCTCAGGGGTGTCTGCTTAGTCTCTCCTGTACTCCCTGTTCACCCATGACTGCGTGGCCAAGCACGACTCCAACACCATCATTAAGTTTGCTGACGACACAACAGTGGTAGGCCTGATCACCAACAATGATGAGACAGTCTATAGGGAGGAGGTCAGAGAACTGGCAGTGTGGTTTCAGGACAACAACCTCTCCCTCAATGTGAACAAGACAAAAGAGCTGATCGTGGACTACAGGAAAAGGAGGGCCAAACAGGCCCCCATTAACATCAACGGGGCTGTAGTGCCGCGGGTCGAGAGTTTCAAGTTCCTTGGCGTCCACATCAACAAACTATCATGCTCCAAACACACCAAGAAAGGGCACGACAACACCTTTTCCCCCACAGGAGACATGGGTCCCCAGATCTTCAAAGTGTTCTACAGCTGCACCATCGAGAGTATCCTGACCGGTTGCATCCCCACCTGGTATGGCAACTGCTCTGCATCCGACCACAAGGCGCTACAGAGGGTACTGCGTACGGCCCAGTACATCACTGGGACCACGTTTCTTGCCACCCGGGACCTATATACTAGGCGGTGTCAGATGAAGGCCCAAAAAATTGTCAAAGACTCGTTATCCAAGTCATAGACTGTTCTCTCAGCTACCGTAGGGCAAGCATTACCGGAGCGCCAAGTCTAGTTGCAAAAGGCTCATTAACAGCTTCTACCACCAAGCTTCTACCACCAAGCCATAAGACTGCTGAACAATTAATAAAATGGCCACCCGGATTATGTACATTGACCCCCCCCCCCCCCCCCCCTTTGCTTTTACACTGCTGCTACCCGCTGTTTATTATCTATGCATAGTCACTTTACCGCTACCTAAACTCAGCAACAAAAAAAACGTTCTCTCACTGTCAACTGCGTTTATTTCAGCAAACTTAACATGTGTAAATATTTGTATGAACATAACAAGATTCAACAACTGAGACATAAACTGAACAAGTTCCACAGACATGTGACTAACAGAAAATTGAATAGTGTGTCCCTGAACAAAGGGGGGGTCAAAATAAAAAATAACAGTCAGTATCTGGTGTGGCCACCAGCTGCGAGATGTTACCCCACTCTTCCACCAAGACACCTGCAAGTTCCCGGACATTTCTGGGGGGAATGGCCCTAGCCCTCACCCTCCGATCCAACAAGTCCCAGACGTGCTCAATGGGATTGAGATCCAGGCTCTTCGCTGGACATGGCAGAACACTGACATTCCTGTGTTGCAGGAAATCACGCACAGAACGAGCAGTATGGCTGGTGGCATTGTCCTGCTGGAGGGTCATGTCAGGATGAGCCTGCAGGAAGGGTGAGATTGCCTGCAATGACAACAAGCTCAGTCCGATGATGCTGTGACACACCGCCCCAGACCATGATGCTCCACCTCCAAATCGATCCCGCTCCAGAGTACAGGCCTCGGTGTAACACTCGTTCCTTCGACGATAAACGTGAATCTGACCATCACCCCTGGTGAAACAAAACCGCGACTCGTCAGGAAGAGCACTTTTTGCCAGTCCTGTCTGGTTTGTGCCCATAGGCGACGTTGTTGCCGGTGATGTCTGGTGGGGACCTGCCTTACAACGACCGTTCCACAGGTGCAAGTTAATTAATTGTTTATGGTTCATTGAACAAGCATGGGAAACAGTGTGTAAACCCTTTACAATGAAGATCTGTGAAGTTATTTGGATTTTTATGAATTATCTTTGAAAGACAGGGTCCTGAAAAAGGGACGTTTCTTTTTTTGCTGAGTTTGTATGTACAAATTAGCTCAACTAACCTGTAAGCCTGCACATTGACTCAGTACCGGTACCCCATGTATATAGCCTCGTTATTGTCATTTTACTTTTTATTTTATTTAGTAAATATTTTCTTAACTCTATTTCTTGAACTGCATTGTTGGCTAAGGGCTTGTAGGTCAACATTTCATTGTTAAGGTCTACACCTGTTGTATTCGGTGTATGTGACAAATACAATTTGATTTGATTGAAGTCGAGAGGGATGAGAAGGGTTTGAAATAATATTTCTGGTGTTCTGTAATTGCTGACCCTCCAGGGCATACATGTGTGTGTGTTTGTGTGTGTTTAGTGTGCTTCGGCAAAGAGAGGAAGTTGGTTAAGCATGGGGGAAGGGAAGAGGCAGAATTGATGACGCAATACCTTCCCCTGAAAAAAACAGATGTGCACTGAAAGAGAGAGGAAGAAATTACACTCTCTCACACACACACACACATATATATATATATATATATATATATAAACCATGTCTGTGTGTGTGTGCGCGCATTAGGCTGTACCTTGCCCTGGACTCTTTCTTGTGAACGGACACACTGATAATGACACACACACACACACACACATGTGCATTTCCCTTGGATCGCTTCCATGTGCAACCTAGTCATGTAGCATTAGTCATTGCATCACAGCCAGCACGTCCCTCCTAACTCTAACCCCGAAGACTGATGGCTCAGATAGGAGGCAGGACAGAGTGTCTTCAACAAATGATCAACTCAAAACAACTATGATAAAGACTGAGGCCCTGTTCTGACTGTTGTGGTTGGCTGATATTGGTGTTATTCCCGGCAGGAATGAACACACTCCAGGCCTGGAGCTCCAGCTGCGTTTGGGGGTTATCACGGGCTGACGGCAGGACAGAGGCCCAGAAACAGGGCTCCGACTGGGGGTTTAGTGGGGTTTCAGACTGGGGGGGGCTGGGACTGAAGGGACCAACTGAAGCCAGGGTTGTGTTCCTGTCCTTTGGACCAATGCAATGCTACGATCCAATCCCATGGTCATGCTCCACAGAATTATTTTAAACGGAACACTGAACCTCATGCAGTATTCTTCATTTTTAAAAGTTATGACCATTAATTTCGACCAAACACGACCGCTATGTGACCCAGTTCTCCCCCTCTGGGCAGGGTGAAGGGTCAGGGGTCAGAATGACCGATGAGACCCACTGATTGGATAGGATTAGGTGGAGTGGGGTAGGGGGTTGTCTGTCATTCCAGGATACTACTACCAGTGGGTGTGACGTTAAACCAGTGTGATGTGTTGACTCTCCACACACTGTGTGTTTCAGAAGATAATCACTAGAAGCAGTCGTGTGAAGTGAGAAGGAAACTACTGCATGACAAAGGACTAGGCTAAATTACATTACTGAAGGGTACATTGACACCACAGGCGGCTGGTGGCGCCTTCATTGAAATGATGGAATGGAATTAATGGAATCAAACACGTGGCTTCCATGTGTTTGATACCAATCTATTTTATTGGATTTATTTTATTTCACCTTTATTTAACCAGGTAGGCAAGTTCTCATTTACAATTGCGACCTGGCCAAGACAAAGCAAAGCAGTTTGACACATACAACAACACAGAGTTACACATGGAGTAAAACAAACATACAGTCAATAATACAGTAGAAAAATAAGTCTATATACAATGTGAGCAAGTGAGGTGAGATAAGGGAGGTAAAGGCAAAAAAAGGCCATGGTGGCAAAGTAAATACAATATAGCAAGTAAAAACACTGGAATGGTAGATTTGCAGTGGAAGAATGTGCAAAGTAGAGATAGAAATAATGGGGTGCAAAGGAGCAAAATAAATACAGTAGGGGATGAGGTAGTTGTTTGGGCTAAATTATAGATGGGCTATGTACAGGTGCAGTAAGCACCAGCTGTCAGTACAGGTGCTGCTCTGACCGTTGGTGCTTAAAGCTAGTGAGGGAAATAAGTGTTTCCAGTTTCAGAGATTTTTGTAGTTCGTTCCAGTCATTGGCAGCAGAGAACTGAAAGGAGAGGCGGCCAAAGGAAAAATTGGTTTTGGGGGTGACCAGAGATATACCTGCTGGAGCGCGTGCTACAGGTGGGTGATGCTATGGTGACCAGCGAGCTGAGATAAGGGGGGACTTTACCTAGCAGGGTCTTGTAGATGACATGGAGCCAGTGGGTTTGGCCACGAGTATGAAGCGAGGGTGGTGGGTAGTATATGGGGCTTTGGTGACAAAACGGATGGCACTGTGACAGACTGCATCCAATTTATTGATTAGATTGTTGGAGGCTATTAGATTGAGTAGATTGTTGGAGGCTACAGTTTTACAAGGGTATGTTTGGCAGCATGAGTGAAGGATGCTTTGTTGCGAAATAGGAAGCCAATTCTAGATGTAACTTTGGATTGGAGATGTTTGATGTGAGTCTGGAAGGAGAGTTTACAGTCTAACCAGACACCTTGGTATTTGTAGTTGTCTATTCACTCCATTTCAAAATGTCTTAGGATCCGTCCTCCTCTCAACGCCTCCTGTGAGTGACACCCTATTGCCCATATAGTGCACTACTTTGAAAAGCAATTCACTTTATGGGAAAGTGTGTATCCTATGTGGTTGGGGAGGGCAGTTGGATCTGGAAAAGAAGACTTTAAAAACTAGCCTAAAAAATGTGGATGAAAGTAGTGAAAATGTATATTTGTTGGTGATGAATTTCAGATCGTCTTAATGACTGACCGTTGAGCTCGTGAGTTGAACATCCTCGGGGTCAGAGTTCAGACAGTGACTCACAGTGTTAACAGACACACACACACCCTTGACAGTCAGACTAAGCAGCAAAGATCTGAAATGGAAAGAGGGAGGGAGGGAGGGAGGGAGGGAAAGAGGGAGGGAGGGAGGGAGGGAGGGAGGGAGGGAGGGAGGGAGGGAGGGAGGGAGAGATACAAGAGTGTGGAAGATGACTAGTGTCTGGAAAACTCTCCCTCTCTCTTTCTCTTCCCGCCTCCCATGGTTTCCTACCAAGGCAGCTTAATTGAGTCCAGAACTCGCACACCCCGCTTCAGTGACATTTCACTTTTTCCAGGCCTGCTCTGACACAGTGACCGGCCATGCAGTCACTCTGCCCCACTGACGTCCTTCAACTGTTGATCAAGCGTTCTCTCTGTGCGAGTGTAGTGGGTTTGGTTCCATTGAGTCACAGTCCCCTTCAACATAAAGGGCGTCCAGTGAAAGGCTTTACAAGCCTGCTGAGAGAAACAACTTGTTCAACCATGCATTTATTAAGTTGTTCTGAAAGCACTCAATTACATGTCTCTCTGAATAACATTGTCTAATAGGAAAATGATGTCAACGTGAAAAACGCAGGGAGAGAGAGGCATCAGAGAGGTGAAGGAGCTGTGTTTAGACTATGGGGCAGGAGCAGGCATGTTCATCCTTGACTGTCCCTTCCCCCACCCTCCCCCGAGGGTCGAGAGGAGGAAAAGGAGGAAGGATAGAGGAAGCAGTACGTTAAAGGGTTAAAAAGTGAGCGGGTGAGAGAGATGGAAGGGACGGAGGACATGGAGTTAAAACTTGTGAACAGGAAATGGGTTCCAGGTGAGAAAAGAAAAAAAAAACGACTTTTAAAACACAAACCACTGAGCCCTGACAAAATGTCTGCCGCTCTCCTAAACAGCTTCGTCGATGAATGTAGGGCTGCACAGATATCAGTGGTAAGGCGACACAGAGAGCAGGGAAATATGAGTACAGAGAGTCACTGGATCGTGTTGTAGAACTCTGATTACTAGGTCAAACTATATCCTTACTAGGCTACTGTAGATTTGGCTCCTCTCCCCGTTTAGGGCTGGGACACCATGCCCTACTCTAAAAAGAAACATAGCCAACACCCAGTACACACACACACACACACACACACACACACACACAGTACCAGTTAACAGCTAACCGGGGCCTCAAGCGAGGGAAAGAAAGGGTGAGTGTAAATGTAGCTGTGCTGTAGAGCGTGGAAGCTAGCTGCTGTGGGTTCGGAGTAATGACCCCTCTCACACACACTAATTACAACCCTACAGCAACTACGAATGTCCGGCTTCAGAACAGAAGAAAAGCTCAACGGAGTGTGGAGGAAGACTTCACAGTGGGAGGGGTTGGAGACACCCTGGTCAAGAGTAGTGCACTAGAAAAGGGAAAGGGTGCCATTTCCAAAGCAGACATGGTTATAGAGCAGCCATTGCCATGGTTACGTGACAGGATGTTGAGCATGGTACAGGTACCTTCCAGTATCAAAGATGGTTTCCCTTTAATAAGGATTGATGAAGTATGAGGAAGAGGCATGCAACACAACACCATAAGCCAGGAAGTAGAAGACCCCTCATTTTTCAGAGGTTATCTTTCCCATCTGTTATTGTTATTGTTTGAGTATTGCAAATGTTTCCTTTTGTCTAAAGAACCAGAATATCAAGTAAAGCACCTCACCCTTGAGCTTATTTAAGTGATAACGCCCGGGAAGCCGGTGTTTGGAGGACATATTGGCACGGGTGTTGTTAGGCCCGAGACGAAGTCGAACCAGGTCAATATGTCCTCCAAACCTCGGCTTCGAGGGCTTTATCACATTTATACAACGGGTTACCAGCATATTCAAATAATGATTGACATATTTATATTATAAAAGGTTATTTTGATTAATTTATTCATACTTTTTCATCCTTCCACAAGATATAGTCCCGACACAAATCTAAGTTTGCTACCCAAGCCGGCTGGTCGTTCGTTCTGTTGGTTCGGTTACCAGAGACGCGACCCGGTCCAAAAAGACTGAACCCAGTTCAGTCTTTTTGTTCTGTATCTATGGACGAGACCCAGTCGTTCGTTCTAAATGTTCCATTGCCATACTGGCTGGCAACGTTGTTATCCCATGCTTGCTAGCTAGCCAACTACGACTAACTTACAGTCACGTCAAACAGTGCAGACAGAATAACAGCAAAGTAGCTGCAGTTGTTTAAGCTGTTTTCTAGTGACATTTATTTGGATACATCCATAACAATGAGCTAATGAGGCACGATTTCACCTGGCAGAAAAAATGTGCTCTCTCGTTAGGACACTTGTTCAGACAAGCTAACCTACAACACAGCTAACACAATCACATCAAACTGAAACTGGAAAGACTGCAAACTAGCTGCACTTCCTTTCGTTTTACCTGTTTTCTATTGATAGTTCTTAGTTCTTCTTCTTCTTCAATCGAATGTTTGGACAAACCTACTCATTCAAGGGTTTTTCTTCATTTTCTACATTGTAGAGTAATAGTGAAGACATCACAACTATGAAATAACACATTTGGAATCATGTCGTAACAAAAAAAAAAGTGTTTAACAAATTAAAATCTATTTTATATTTGAGATTCTTCAAAGTAGCCACCCTTCGCCTTGATGACAGCTTTGCACACGCTTGGCATTCTCTCAACCAGCTTCATGAGGTAGTCACCTGGAATGCTTTTCAATCAACAGGTGTGCCTTGTTAAAGTAATTAGTGAAATTAATTTTCTTCTTAATGCGTTTGAAATAAAGAAAAATCCTGGAATGAGTAGGTGTGTCCAATCTTTTGACTGGTACTGTATATCCATAAAAATGATGCCGATTCATGATTTCGACTGGCTGAGAAAAGTTGCCTTCCTGTCTGTCTCACCCCGACACGTTCATTACGATGGGACATCTGGAAATCGAATTTGAATATTGAAACAATGGTGAAAATGTCGGAGAGACAGACCGTAAGGTTTATACAAATCTCTGCTGTTGAAAACAAAATGTTAGTCTAAAAGAAATGTGAGATAATGCCTAGATGCTTTTTATAGTGGAGATCAGGTTGATAAATTGCCTGGCTGGGCTGATGAGACAGTGGATTGCGCAGTCAGATGGAACAGAGTAAATAGGCATTTTAACGTCATAGATTTAGCCGGTGGGATCTTGTGGAATAGACACCGGCTGGAATGCGGTTTTAACCAATCAGCATTCAGGATTAGAACCACCTGTTGTATAAAACAGAATAGCAACACGACATGAATGATACTGGATCTAAATATCTGCTGGAGAGGAATATGATTTGTTGCTGATGATCAAAGCACCTACATGCCTGGGAGGAATGACTGACAGTAATGACTGACAGTGACATGCAGTGGGAGGGAAGAAAGAGCTGGGGAATGACACAGGGGTAGGGCTGGAACAGGGACAAACAAATACCGCACACTTCAAAGCACATCATCATCACATACAAATCTGATTGATTGGCTGTCTAATATATGCAAAGGACACGGTACTTAACACACTCCCTTTCATGTGAATGTTTCTCACACACACACACACACACACACACACACACACACACACACACACACACACCACCAAATCAGTGCACGTCCTCTCCCACGGAAATGATCCTCTCCTGAAATGAAGGAGTTGATATTGAATAGAATAAGGTTAGGGCAGTGAGTGAATGTGGCCTTGTATGTGAGTGTGTATGTGTGTGCTTGCATTCACACGTGTGCCGTGTGTGTGTGTGTGTGTGTGTGTCCCAGACTGTGACCCTCCCTCCCAGCAGACGTCACACAGACGGCCCTTTCAGCCTGGCGGAGAGAGAGAGAGAGAGAAGGGGGGGGGGGGGCATGTTATGACGGGCCACACAGGATCAGGCTGCCCTGCCCCAGTGGAGAACAGGCATCACTCTGTACACACACACACAGCATGAGAGAGCCCGCTCTGTTTGACTAGCCGTGTGTGCGTGTGTGCGTGAGTGTGCGCCCTTTCCTTCATAGGCATGTCCAACCGGCATATACAGTACTGAGAGAGAAAGAAAGAGGGCTCTATTAAAGTAAGACTGCCAACCGTACCCTCCACCTACCCCCTCCTAATACACCTCTGAGCTGATTGATGTACTGCACTGTATCATTATTTTCTGACCCTGCTGATCATTTATGAACATTTGAACATCTTGGCCATGTTCTGTTATAATCTCCACCCGGCACAGCCAGAAGAGGACTGGCCACCCCTCATAGCCTGGTTCCTCTCTAGGTTTCTTCCTAGGTTCTGGCCTTTCTAGGGCTTTTTCCTAGCCACTGTGCTTCTAACCTGCATTGCTTGCTGTTTGAGGTTTTAGGCTGGGTTTTCAGCTGATGTCAGAAGGGATTTTTCATTCAATTTGAGTTGATATGTCCTCTGGCGACCAACTTTCTCAGAGAGAAAATATTTGCATGACACCACAGGGGAGGTTTCAGTAACCTGGAGTAGGATAACCAAACCTGCAGGTCAGGGTGATCCTGCCGCCTCTGGTTCCGCTCCACAACACTGAGATCAGTTTAAACCAGTCGTAGCGTTTCCACTGAACACTCCTAGACATAATGGTTTCTGAATATGTCCACGTGTTAATATACTACACAAGACACATCTAGAAAGTATTGTTACCAGTCAGACACATAGGAGGTACAATCTGTCCACTCAGGCCTATCTCTGCTCCCTGGCCTCTCCTGTAGCTCTCACTCGTTCTAAATATGGACAGAACAAACACAGCGGCAGACGTGTTGGTTTTGGGCATACAGACGTTCTCCTGTGGGCCGGTGGCTTCAGATTTATGAATCTTAGACCTCGGACTTCCTGTCATCCAAATGCCTAGGCAGGCTGAGCTGAACTAGCAGAGCTGTTAATGGACTTTCCCGAGCTAAATCACCGCTGTGACCTCACTGACTCAGTCGTGATAGGCTCGTTCACCAAAGACGCCTTCTCTGTTCTCTTCAGCAGCTCTAACAGTACAGTCTGCGTGCTATCTAGAACCTAAAAGGGTTCTTCGGCAGTCCCCATTGGAGAACCCTTTGAAGAACCCTTTTCGGTTCCAGGTAGAAGCCTTCTGGTTCCAGGAAGAAACATTTTGGCTTCTACGTAGAACCCTTTCCACAGAGAGTTCTACATGGAACCAAAAAGGGTTATCTTAAGAAGAACCCTTTTGGAACCCACTTTTTCTAGGAGTGTAGCGACAAAACAATGTTCTCGATCTGTCGCTCGGCAGATTCAGGGACGAGACTCCATAGACAAGACAACTTTGGAATTTCATCATCATCATCAACACACACTGTGCCTTACAAGGCTGCAAAACAGCAATAAATACCCTTTGGTCCAACCCTTACAGAGAGAGAAGTGCAAGGCTGACAGCGTGATAGTGATAGTGTCTGAGAGAGGACGCATAGTTAGCATATCTACGACTAATAAAAGTCATAAAAAAGTGGAGAATGTAAGTTCCACAGTAGGGCTGTGAAAGAACGGTGAGGGCAACAATCGGAACTTCACTTCAAACTGCTCTCACACCACGGGGTACGCAGGAAAGTACACACAGGGATGGTAAATGACAGAGTATTATAAACCCATAGATTTATGACTAGGATCCTAGGGAGTTCCTCCTTTGATCGTCACACAAGACTGCGACTTGATTAGTATATATAGAACGGTTGGTAGGCTGTAACGCAGAACATAAATGGTGTTTGTGCGTAGACGGGAGGAGATGAATCATGTCTGGAAAATGTAGGATAGGAACAAAGCAATACTGCAGCTGTCTGATAATAGGCAGGCTAAACCACGGGATTTGACGAATAAGACAAAAAAACGGGCCCCAGGTGCATGACCACGAACAGCGACGCATTCTAGATGTTTGCGAAAAACCGGACTGCGAGCGCTTCGTAAATATTTGGGCAGAGATATTTTTTCCCTTGAGATCTCCTCTGGCAGCAAAAACCACATCAGTGTCTGTCATCAAGTCTGAATGAGCTTTTCTGCCAAGTCAGCCAACTGCCGTTCCATTATGTTGCCTTCGCTACGGGCAAATGTCATGCTGTTGTTTCTCTAAGGACTGATCGGCCCTGGGTATATAAGACAAACATGTAATAGAAATAACCGCTGTGTGTGACTGTCCTTCAGACTGACTATCTCCGAGCAGTCGTCTATGAAGAGCGGATGGGGTTTCTCTGAACGGGGTGTGAGTGGTGTGGATAGGTCGTTGTGGAGAGGAGATGTGATGACGCCACCTCAAAAAAAGACTAGCTGCGTTATCGTGTTGAGAAACAAGAGCTACGTAGACCTGCATGAGGCACGAGTAGCGAAGAGAGCACTGTGCAAATGGAATTAGTCCGGGATTGAGCTGACATCTGCGGCCTCCTCGAATGCGACGCGTTGCCTTTAAAAGGGTGCAACTGCAGACACGGCGTGATTGGATTGAATTCCGTCCTCGCGAATCCATAGAAGTAGAATGACATAAAACGACTCATTCTATTTCAATGTAAAGCCCAGACGTCTGTTCAACGGCCAGTCTTGATAATGTTGATTCAACGTCGGTTTGTACCCAGTGGGAGGGAGTTGCAGAGAGATGTGCCCTTCTCCCTGATGGGAGATCCAGATGGGAGTCTCAAGAGTACACACACATACATACCAATCAGTACCAGGGGAGGTGAGAGCTCAGCACTGCAGCTGAGAACAGTTTGCATTGTTGTGAGAAATGCCATGTCAACAAACCCCGGTGAGAGAAAGTGAGAGTGTGTGTGTGTGTAGGCTTCAAACCCAAGGAATGGGGGGGGGGGGGGGGGGGGGGGGCATGGACGACTTGAACAAAGACACTGCTCTGTTCTTGTGCCATCTGAGAATATCAACCTCTCCTCCGCTCACACACACAGCCTGCTACTCACTCTCTCACACAGTTGTACAGTTTCTTCTCACATGGCCTGTGGATTTACTTTTCCCACAGGCTGCATGGATCTGCAGGTCTGTGGACACAGTTCCCTCTGCTGTGAGTTAATAACAATGGCTTTGCTGAGTTATGTTACAGTGCAATGTGCATGCTGGGGTTCGAGAACATTGGAACTGGGAATGTGTAGACGGCAGAAGGGTTGACTTGGTCCCGATACACAGAAATAAAAGCGGCATGGTGTGGGTTCACTGACGTTTTAAGATTTCAGCTAGTGTCCCTAAACTAGGGCATTGGCGGAAGAAGTAAGGAAATGTCGTCAATCACACCAAATCTAGACAGTGGAGAAAGTCTCAGATTAGTGTGTCTGGTTCCCATACTCTGAGCTAGCTGGATCCATCATTATCCGTCACCCCAAACCAAATAACTGATAAATTAGCCCATCGACCGAGCTCACTCGTGTGGTGTCTAAGTAGGACAATAAATAGGCAAATCATAGTTTGCATTGAAAACAGCAGTGACTCAATTGAAAATCATATAATAAAAAAATTAAAAAACGGATGAATTTGACGGATGGCATATATTCACTATCAGCCCAGTGAAACCTCGAGAACCTTGGTATGGTAATCAATAATAAAAGTGCTATTGACAAGTGTGGCAGTGCCATAGCGGTTCGTAGTGTTTATAATATTTGCCTATCTGTAACTTACTGTGCTGTATAAGACATGTTCGTTTTCCCCAGGCTCCGACAGCTCGCTGAGATTCCTATCCCAGTGTAAAAAGGACTCAGTACTGTCCAATATTTCCATCCTTGGCGATGCGACCGCTCTGATTCACAATGCGTCGTTAGATGAGGACAGTTCCCTTGACACTTTGCAGCGCAGATAGCAAATACACTCCTTCACCCACCTTGCAGCGATTCCAACCGCAGAATGTTACTTTTTACTCCGTCCACGCACAACTTCAGTGAAGAAACGTAGTTAAATTGATGTCGCTACAACGACGTAATACACGCAGTAGTGCTGCCAACAAAACGGTTGTCCCCGAATTACAATATTTAAAAAAGGGTGAAGAATAGAGCAAGGCTGCCCCGTGTTGGGTATTGTTTATTTTCTTGGCACAGAGTTTGTATGGACTTTTTCTTCCTCGTATTCCTTGATGAAGTTTGCTACCCACGTCCAGAGCAGACCAGACAGGCAGGAATGCGGGTGGGGGCAGGGAGAAGAGTAGCGACATCTAATCAGACTAAAAACCCTACAGTGTTTGCATCTCACGATAAATGGCAACATACATTACAATGGATGTACATTTAGCGCAACACCTACAATGTATATGGAGACTGTTCGCATGAACACTTCGCAATAATTTCGGTGCGAAATTAATAGGGAATTTTACAACCGAGAAAGACCTGCTCCTGTCCATCTGCGTCAAAACCAATCAAACGAGTCCTTCTATTCAGACCGTCTGTGATTGAACAGGGTCCGCGACCAATCCAAAGGCTTTGAGCCCGAGTCTTTGATTGGCAAGCGAATAAGCCAGTTAAATAATATCAACGTTATTTTTTTGTAACAAATCAGAGAAAGACAAGAATTCTTCGTTCTTAAACACTGCCTCCCCGGAAATGCAAATCAACCAATCAAGTTAAAGCCTTAAAAAAAAAAAAAAAGCGCTTGAATAGCCAACTTTCTGCTGCATTAACTTCAACCGCAACTCTAGAGTGGTCTGCCAAGGAACAGGTCAAAGAGGACATTCTGCGAAGAAACATGAAATTATTCCACTAATGTGTGGATATTGAAATTAAGAGAAAGGCAAAAGTTCTGGGGAAAAAAATGTATATTCTACATGATACATACAAGTACATTAAAACAACATGCGTACAACATTTGCCCAGACAGAATGGAGGTGAGAATCTGGTGATTTCCGGAAGGGAAAAAAAAATTAACTTTTTAAAGTGGAATGAAACCGAAAATAAACAAATAGTTACAAGTTTCAAACTATCTTTGAAATAGAACAGAAAGACATGCTTAGAAGAAAACAGGTGGTATAACATTCAATATGAAACTGGCACAGTCATAGTTTTGGGTTCAGCCTTATGTCAGTCACACATCACCCATTTATTTCTCTCATCTGTGATTTGGCTTCTCTGGGAAAACAAGCATAAGTCCTCACTTTTAAGGCATGATCCTTTTCATCCTGCATTGAACTGCAGTTCCATTAGTTGTACTCCACCAATAATACCACAAATGAGCGTAAACTAAGATTAGTAACATAACAATTTTGGTGGCTAAAATACACACGTGTAACCACATGTTTAGGTATACCCTGGTGCACGCAGAGAATGATAGAGTACTTTAATACTCATAAGCATGTTTTAGCATGGGCAGTGCCATTGAGGACATTGACCATTTTGAAGTAGTCAATTGGATGGTACCTCCTATGGGTTAAGGAAGGATCACATGATTCCATCCAGGTCATCAGCCAATTAATTATACTCGTGAGCAAACATTCCATAACTGCAGGTTATCCCCAAACTTGGGTTTATACCCGTTCCAACAACACTCACTCTACAGTCAAGAGAGGTTTTACTCTGTGTTCTGTCCCATTTAGATAGCAGGCACACAGCTCCAACAGTCAGTTGATATATAGACACTAGAGTAGCTACACAGAAAGAGCTCCAGTCTTCCTCCTAGATGAAGAGTGCCACTTCCTTCATTGGTCCCTCCCTCGAATGTTGTCGCTTAAGAATACAATATTGTCTGTAGAAGGGAAAATAATCAAATGTTTTAATTGTTATGAAAATATAATTTCTGTGAATGTGAAATGTGTCTGAGTGGGTGTTCTCCTCTCTCACCTGCAATGATGGTAGTAGCCTGGCGTCTGACGTTGTTCTTGTCTACGTATTCACCGTAATCCAACTTCCCCTCCACCAGAACCCTCGACCTAGAGCGGAGGCACACAGAACCAAGGAATGTGTTACTGATATAACGTTTTCTGCAGATTGTTATAAGACCAGTTATCACCTGTATGTTTACGGCAAAGACACTTCTAAGTAGATAAGACTGAAAAATATTTACTTATCAGGCTCCTAGTCCCCAGAAAAACAGAAACAGCCTGAGAAATTGACAACCCACAGTATACAGGGTGACACAGAGTGAAGAACATACCCTTTCTTGACATACTGGTAGGCCACATCCCTCAGACCAGGCTTGAAGATTGACACACGATGCCACGTCGTCTTCTGGCTGACATCTCCTGCGGGAGACGTCTCCACGTCCCCGGAGCGCCACATCTCGTTGGTTGCCATGGAGAAAATGGTGACGGGGTTCCGTCCCTCCACCTGTCTCATGACAGGGTCCTGCCCCACGCGGCCCAGCAGCTGGACACGGTTAATCGCTGTGGGGTGGAGGAGGGGGTGCACACATGTCAAAGCCACAGGGGAAGACATTAAGGAGTGCACACGTCAAAGCTATGGGGGAAGAAAGAGGAGCGGACAGACATCAGCTGGTCTGGATTGTTTGTGATCAATAGAGGAGAAACCTGAGAAAGTGCCCTGACAGTCTATACTCACATCTCTCCAGGATCAGGCTGGTGTCTGTAGACTGGTGTCTAACCAGCTGTCTGAAAACCTGCAGGGAAGAGGCATAAAGACGCATTACACTACAATCAGCCAAGGAGTCACAGCCACAAAAGTACAGTAGAGTTGCGATTAAGGGGGAACAGCTGGAGTAGGTGTGTTGCACACTTACCTGTGCTGCTCCGTTTCTCAACATCCCCTCTGTTTGCTGGACGTACTTTATGGCAGTAAAGTGGACAGACAGACTGTAAGAAATAGTATCAAATTGACTTCCTCTCAAGATGATGCGATGAGGATTAGTTAGAGCTTTAATCCTGACTAACAGCCAGCAAGTTACATGGACACAATTGTCTTTATTCTATAGTCACACCTGTCATATTTGGGTAGCTGTCCCAGTGGGTAACGTTATCTAGATATAGTATCATTATTCAAATACCTAAATCTAAGATAATAATAGTAACGTTAGCCTACCGCCTGCTGCTTGAACTATGTATAGTGTGGTTAGCTAGCTACATGGTCTCCACAAAGATCATTTGTATCGCATTATAACCATGTGTAAATGGCTTGCTAACGTTACATTGTAATCTCTACTACTGATGTTACGGTCATGCCCCGCCAGCTCGCTACATTAGTTGCAATGAGAGTGGATAGATAGCTACTAATAGGGAAGAGACATGAACTGCCATAAAAGGTACACTTGTCCCACACATTTTTAGCATGCTTGTTCTTTATCATTATATCTATCTAAGGATATACAGAAAGTTCATTCAACTTACATGATGCAGAAACCGAAATCCTCAGTCCATGCTGCTTCCGGTCCGTCGCTAATATAGGTCCGTGGATCATTGTAGAAGGCAATAGACAGTTCCGCTCATACTTGGGGCTGGATCAAATACTTTCAAATGACCATTTTTAAGTTGATGATGAAGAATTATATATGTGGGGGACATTACATAACCTGTAGGTTTTATTTCCAAATAGTATGGATGTTGTCTCCCGCGAAGCTGCGCGAAACAAGATATGAACAATAGAGCTGGTAGTATCTTTATTTTAGGCCATTTAACAAGGTTGAGTTCTAGAAAACCTTTGGTTACAATCCTTCGCTCACAGAGAGTACTCAGATGATGATATACAATAAAATCTAAATAAATGCATACAATTTTGAATCAAAACAAATAGATAATGTGTCTAAGTTAATACTGAACACAGGGTCTTACAAATCAGTAGGCCTATATAATTTACTACAGTAATAAGGTACATCTTTGGAACATGCCTTTTTCTCAACAAGTGGCATTTTTATTCATGTCTAGTGTAAGCTGAATATCCTAGAAAGTTAATTAAGCAGTACGTTGATTACATTAATTCATTTTTATTACAACCAATCTGACCATTCTGACTACCATTACATGACAGTTAACCTGAGAACAAGGCCATGAGTAGGAGAGAAGAGGAGAGAGAGATGCCTCGCATCGTACCTCTCACCAGGTGTAAAGGGAAACTTCTAAGGTCCTTCAGAAAGCACACACCACTCAAAGGCACACCTTCCCAGAGCAATGTCCTGTCCCTATGTTCTGTGAGAGAGTTTGATAGAGTATATGTCCAATTGACCATCCTCTGTGACCGAAATCGTCCTCCAACGACCCAAATTAAGAAGAAATGTGATTGTAGCTGTATTCTCATATCTCACTACCCACATCTCACATGCACAGGGCCCACTTTGGGTCCCGACCCATAGTTTAAGAAACCCGGATATACAGTATACTTCTAAAAAATATATGACAATAAGTACTTCTGTCTATGAATCAAGGAAATTCATGTAGTGTATGTGGTCAGGACTTCTGTATGATAAGTCCCAACAGTTGAGAGACGAGGCGTAGAGCAGGCTGGCTGATGGGGTAGTCGGGGGGCAACTTCTCCTCCACACAGGGCAGCTTCACATAATACCTGCAAGAGAATACCATAAAAGATGGAAGATTTATGCAATACCATTACCCGTAAGCTGGACAGTGCAGTACAATGTATACGGTATATACAATACCATTACCCTTGAGCTGAACAGTGCAGTATATATACAAGTATATATACGTATATATATGGTTTGTGTATATATACACATATATAGGCAGTCCGTCTGTGAGCTGAACCTGAAGCGCAGCTACAGTAGGTTATGCAGCAGGTCAAGGATCCAAAACATACAATCAAGTCGTGAAAATGCATAAAAAGCAACACATTTGAAGTTGTGGAATGTCCAGACCTAATCCCAATTGAGATGTTGTGGCAAGACTTGAAACGACCAGTCCACGCTTGAAAATCCACAAATGTCACTGAGTTAAAGCAGTTCTGCATGCAAAAGTGGGCCAAAACCCCTCCACAACAATGTGAGACTGATGAACAACTACAGGAAGCATTTGGTTGCAGTCATTGCAGATATTGAGTGTGAGAGGGAAATTACTTTTTCACACAGGGGAATTGGGTGTTGGATAACTTTGTTAATTAAATAAATAAAATAAGCAGGTTCCCTTTATTTAATAGTAGGTTTAGATTGAAGATCTGATAACATTCCGTATCAAAAATATGCAAAAATAGAGAAAATCAGAAAGGGGCCAATACTTTTTCACGGCACTGCCATCTACAGACCACAAATGGAACAAACATTTCTAAGGTAGAGGAACTGGAACCATGTTTGACTGATTCTACCTCTCACCTGAACTCCTCTCTGTACTCCGTGCGGAGGTGCTGGCCCAGGTGGGAGCTGTACTTCAGGCAGGCAAGCAGAACCCTACAGCGCTGGAACAACAAAGCAGCCTGGGATGGGCTGAGAGGGTCCTGGGACCCAGACAGGACCACTACCACCTGCCGAGCCTGGTACCCCACGAACGACAGCTGTGGAGATAAATAGAGAGATACGGGGGGGGGGGGGGGGGACACCAACCATGAGACAGGTTGACAGAGGGAGATTCAACTAATCAGACGAGGTATCAAATAATTGAAGTGTACATCCATTCAAATATGTAGAGGCTTACCAAAGAGGGATGAGGCTGCAGTATTCTCAGGATCCAGCCTACAGTCAGAAAATGCTCTGGAGACGGAGTTCGGCTGGCCTGCAGAAACAGAGTTGATCATTAGGCGACATACTGTACAGTTAATATGTATACTGGTATGCAGTATATTAGCATGCTTAGGGTGTGGGAGTTTCCTTCCATTGCCCGCTGTGAAGGGTACTCACCTCCTGACAGAGTACCACCAGTTCAAATAGCAGAGAGCACCCTGCATCCAGGTACTCCGCGAACAGGCCCTGCAGCTGACAGACAAGTTGTGATGGGAACATTTGAGATGAATAGAAGTTCATATTTCATGCAGAGGGATTAGCACGATTTAGCCTATTTATAGATTTTCTGTTAACGCCCATCGGTTTCCAGTGTTCTGTTTGTGCAAGATTGTAGGTTGATGGTCACTCGACGTGAATGTTACGGGATAGTTCTCTCGTCTGTCGACAGCGTTAGACACCAGACTGGATGTGCAAGGGCCAAGGACACGGATTATACACTGTTGCGTGGTATTAATGGCGTTCTGATGAACACTGTGCGATTCTATAGTCGCTGGCAAAGTCACTGCCTTTTTGTTTTGACTTCCTGCAAGCCTCTTGGGCTGATGTTTACAGAACAGTTGTCTGCTGAATAGGATACTAGGGCCTTGTCAGAGAAGGCCAGTTAGACATTTTCTCTGCTTCTGGGCTGGAGGTGTTTCCCTGTTGCAACTTGTAATAAACCCGACTTGACTTTACTGCTCTTCTCTTCTGGAAATTCCTATTACACAAGTCATAAAAAAACGTATACACAACCACACAAAATGTTAATGTCCAGCCAATTATATCCAGGCCCCACACTTACCTCTGAATGTGGGGGCGAGCCCTGTCTTGAGTCTGGGGAAACTCTCCTCGATCCCTGTGTCTGGCTCTGGAGCTCTGGGTCACACACCAACGCTAGTAACAGCCTGGCTGTCAGGGCACCTCTGCAGACAGGGACAACACACTATCCTGTTAGCTATACCTCTGTGATATCAAGGAAGAGAGAGAGGGAGGGAGTGAGGGAGAGAGAGAGGGAAGGCATAAAGGAAGGAGAGAGAATGGGTGTGCGTGTACTCACTGCTTGGCCGTAAGCATGTTGAGTCGAGCCGGCTCGATCTCTGTCTCTCTGAACATCAAGGCCAGGGTCTGAACGATCAGAGTACACAGCCTGGACACAGGAGACAATGAGGGTTAGGGGCAGAGATAAACCCATTTTGAGAACAGGTATGATGGAGTTTAACCATTATATTCTTGACCACTGGAGGGGGCTAGTGAAACTTGTCGCCTGTCACCTACCTGACCTACTACTCCTCAGTGTAGTAGTGCCACAGAGATCCACATTAAAGCCATAATCTAGTTGCATAAAGACAAAGCTGCTTAAAACCCCCAAAGAAAACCCAGCGGGGTTCCTTAGTTAATCCACACTCAGGTGTTTCACAGAGGCACTGGTGGTGATGTTATAAAAGATAAGAGGTAGTCTTAACCCGGTGTTAACCAAGGATCACTGTAGTCACTCAAAATAGTCTGTCAGCTTTGTGCACACACACACACACACACACAGTGTCACTCACAGTAGGCTGTCTGCTTTGTTGGTCTCCGGCCTCTGACAGCTCCGGAGGGAGTCTTCCAGCATCGGCACCAGGAATGGAAACATGTCATTGGACTAACACACACACACACACACACACACACACACACAGTTATGTATGGAGAAAGAAGGACAGAGAAAGAAGGACACACACAGTCACAGACACACACACACATAGATCCATGTGATCTCACCCTCCAGAAGAGTTTCCTGAGGGTGATGCTGCGGTGTGCTGCAGTGCGGAGCTCCTGGAGGAGCAGATATAGGCTCTCCAGGCTGATGCCCTCCTGAAGCAACTCACCGCTCAGCTGGCGGAACAGGTGGGCTGTACGCTCCCAACTACACACCGACAGGGGAGGGAGTGACCATGGAACAACATGTTGGAACAGTATCTGATGGGGAAAACTATCAACTGGGGAACAGTATCAGGGCTGTCTTTCATTAGGGCAGCAAAACAAGTGTTTCTTATTGGACTCGTTCAGGTGGTACCTCCCCATTTTGATCAGTTTTCTTACGTTTTGTGTCAACGGAACACGACCCTGATGGGAATACCAACAGCATCTGATAGGGGAACAGTATTTGAACGTACCTAATGGGGGGTTGTTTCTGTGGGGAGGTGCTCAACATGACATTGCATCTCCTTCGGTAGAGAGGGTCCAACAGCAACGTTGACCTCTGGAGGAAAAACAACAACATACACACACAGTATTACAACATTATAACACACACACACACACACACACACACACACACACACAGTGAATGACTCACTATAATGTAACTGTTCCAAGAGCTTTGCAGGTGCAGGTAGATCCGAGACGTAGGCGACACAGCGTACAGATGCAGCTCCGCCTCTCTCTCTCCTCCCTCCTCTTCATCCTTCTCTCCATCTCTCTCTTTGACCACCCTATCTCTCTTCAGCAGGCGAGCCAGCACCGAGCCTCTTCTCCTGGGCACCACAGGGGCCTCCGGGGGAATCTGGGTCCGGTCACCCGGGGGAGAGGGAGAGAAAGAGGGAGAGTGGAGGGAGAGGGCTGGGGAAACTGGATGGGGTAGAGGGCGAGGCAAGGTCAGTCTTAGACCCTGTCTCTGACCAAGTGTTTCAGGGTTAGGGCAGGAGGCTGAGCGTGTGGTCTTCAGTCGGAGCACCTCTTCCTCTTCCTCCTCCACCTCCTCCTCCTCCTCCTCCTCTTCCCTGTTCCTACTGGTGATACAGAGATATGGTACACTCAGTGTGACTGTGTCAGAAACACACCCACACACCTTACCTAGTCAAACACACACACAATTTGAGCCACATTACACAACTCAGAGTAAGTTGTACTGTGGTAACGTATCGTGGCTCGTGGCAGGACAGCAAGGTCATGCTGTGTTAGCCCACCAGAGGGCAGTGAAGAGGGAGGATATTCCCCTGGCACAGAGAAACAGCTACCTGATCCTGACCTGGAACCTTGACACGGTCACTCACTCAGTAAGCCTTTCTCTCTCTTTCTATCGGCTCTTCACTTCTTCTCTCTCTTCTCCCTCCCTTCTCCTCTCTTTCCTTCAACTCTCTTCGAAATCCCCACTGAGGAAGAGCTAGAGGAGGGTATCTTTCCATGTGGATATCTTTCCATGTGCAGATTTACTGTCATGATCCTTAGAGGAAACCCCAATTATTTAAAGAGCCTGTGTCTATACAGATGTAGGGTCTTAATTTGAGCCAGTTTTCTACAGCAGGTAAATAATCCTGCAACAACAGGACATTTTCATTATTATTTTCATTTTCATTATATAATGAATTGACATTTTTGTAGGGGTTAATACCTTTTTCGTAAGAGAAAAATCAAGAGTGACATTTCAAAATGGAAATGACAAACTTCAGGAGCATTTTTTGTTGTTGTATTTTACCCCCTTTTTCTCCCCAATTGCGTTCCTCACTCATCGCTGCAACTCCCCAACGTGCTCGGGAGAGACGAAGGTCGAGGCATGTGTCCTCTGAAACATGACCTGCCTTACCACGCTTTGTGAACACCCGGACGCCAGCTGCACCAATGTGTCGTTCAACTGTAGTCAGCCTGCAGGAGCCCGGCCCACCACAAGGAGTCGCTAGAGCACAATGAGCCAAGCCCCCTCCCAGCAAAACCCTCCCCTAACCCGGACAACTGTGCCCCGCCCCATGGGTCTCCTGGTCACGGCCGGTTGTGACACAGCCTGGGATCGAACCCCCTGCCTCACGCACTATGATGCAGTGCCTTAGACCGCTGCGCCACTCGGAAGGATTTCAGGAGCTTAATTCAACCTCAAAATACACTACCGCTTTACATTTTCTGCATTGTATCTGTATATAGTTCCTTTGTCTCAGTGCTGCAATACAGGGTTAGCTGTTTTTTATCAGTAACTTACACTATTAATCAACAGTATGATACTGTATAAACTAAATACAGTAGATTATCGTAGTACGCACAGTAAAATACAGTACATTTGTTTTACAGAACACTGTAAGACTTTTCTGTAATTTCAACAGTAATATAGTGTCGAATGCACAGTAAAATACCGTAGATGTGTTTTAAAGTAATCATTATGGTGCATTGTGGGAAAATGTTGTGGGTGGGGAAAGAGTCTCTGGCCCATTAACATATTTTAAGGCATGCCTTGTGAGAGGCTATATTTGTGGTGCCCGTGAGTGAGAATGCTATACACCCACACAATATCGTAATATGCTTTAGGAATCCTACAAAGTTTTGTCAGGAAACTCAACAGTAAATTACTGGCAGCAATTTGCCAGTAATTTACTATAATTCAGAATACAGTACTGTGTTTTTGAAGATCCAAAAACCTTTTGAATACTAGTTTGTAAGCATTAACATATTTTGAGACTATTACTGTAAAAGGCTATGTTTGTTGCATCTGTTAGTGAGAGTGCTGTACCCATTTAAGTGATATGTGGTGGTGGTTCCCTAACAATGACATTTAAGGGACACATCAGCGTGCCAGCCAGTCTCAAATCTTTAATGGTTGAGTGGCTATAAATGTCCTTTCGGTCTGTTTTGCCGTGTAGTCACTGTCAGTTTAGAAGGCTTTGTTATGGCCTAAAGTGCAAGTGATGGAAAACATACAATATCACTTGGTGTGCTTTAATAATTATAGAATTAAATAGTCACTATTAGCCATTTCTGATTATATTTTCAATACAATTCAACAATGTAGTACTGTATTGCTGTTTTGCTATATATCTATATATCTACTGCAGCATACTGTAAATTATGGAGCATTGTGGGAAAATATTGTGGCTCATTAGCATATTTTAGGCATGCCTTGTAAGTGGCTGAATTTGTTGCACCTGTTATCGAGAGTCCTGTACCAATTTAAGTGATATGTGGCAGTAGTTCCCTAACAATTAAATGTATATAGGGAACAGATCAAATTGGCAGCTGGCTTTTTACCTTTACAATGTCTGACTATTTATCCATGTCCATTCGATCGGGTATTCCCTGCCAGTTTGGAAGCCTGTGTTTAGGCCTCTAGAAGTGCAAGTGATAGAACAGCTAATATTCATGAATATGCTGTAATATGCAAACGCCTACAGCCAACCTGCTTGCTCTAATCCCTTGTAGTTACAGTAAAATAGAATAGAAAAGAAAACATTCTAACCGTTTAATAGCCACTTTTACTGTATTTCATTGCTCTGGCATGAAGTTACTGTGAATATGTCGGTAATATATTGCCGCTATCCAGAGATAGTCAGAGATATATCACGAGATGTCTTGTTGTAATAAAAATGATTTTGAAGACCAATGTATCCTTAACTACAAAAACATTTTCAGTAACCATTGCAGATTTTCTTTACTTGCTATGACTGTGATATATATGTATATATATTTTTTTTTATCAACCTTGGTTGAAACGTAAGTTGATAAGGACAAGAGCGCCCACTAAATAACCAAAACGAAATTCTGCAAAGAACACTGGGTAATATATCACTGCATGGGAAATTCCAGTAATATACTGTACATTAGATTACAGTAACATGTTTGTTACCGTAAAATGTATCACAGTAGCGGTACTGTGAAATTAATTACAGTAACTTACTCCTGGCCAATTGCTGCCAGTAAGTTATTGTACATTTTACAGAAAATGATTCACAGTGTAGGTTTGGGGCATCATATGTACTGATGCACATAGTCTACTAAGATTTCCTTGCCTTGAACTTGACATGTTACCAATAGTCTATATAGACTTTTCAACTCCTGGTGGAGCACAGTCTCAGTGTACAGTATATTGACTTGAATACATGAAGCTTGTGCCAACTTCTGTGTGTTGTATCATGCTGACAGCAGCTCCTTCATGGCTGTTACATCTTCTGATGATTACTGACACTGTTCAGAGACTGTCTCACAGCTCAGCGGATGGAGGTGTGTGTTAATGACCTCCCAGGGGACAGTGTGTGTGACAGAGAGAGAGAGAGAGAGAGAGAGAGAGAGAGAGAGAGAGAGAGAGAGAGAGAGAGAGAGAGAGAGAGAGAGAGTTAGATGGAGACAGGAAGACGTTTATGCACTAGCTGGTTAAGACACATGAAAGACCATTCCACATGCACACTGGTTCTGGTTGTCCTCTGTGGATCCAGGACAGGGAGAGAGCACACATGTGCATGGACACACACACACACACAAATGAACAGAAACACACTGGTCAGACTAAGAGCACGTTTTAGTAGGTGTTTTACTGCAGTAATAGGGTTTTTAGTACCCTAGCAACGGGTGAATGACGTCAGAGTACCTCACCTACTTCCTCCCGTTTCTAAGCAGTTAGGATCTGCTTGTCTGTTATGTGAATTATAGACACACGCACAAGCGCGCACACACACACATTGTCGGGAATGGGCTCGTAAGTAAGCATTCCACAGTAAAGTCTACACCTGTTGTATTCGGTGCATGTGACCAATAAAATGTGATTTGATTTGAGAATCACTGGATTTGTGTGTGGCTGTGGTGAATTTTGATATAGTTTATATTATTTGTCTCTATTTGTGTATACAGTATGCCGTCTGTACTGTGCGTTGTGAATGCTGGCCTTTAAATGTGTCTCTGTACCTGAGTGTGATGTATTTTGTACTATGCACTTATGATTTAAATTGTTGAGTGTATGTAAAAGCAGAGAACCTGATCTGAAACTCTCTACGCTCTCCTCTGGTGCACATTAAACAGTCATGAGCCACATGAGCAGCCTGAGCACCCCACCCAGCAGTCTGTAGCAAGCAGCCTGGAGAACCTGAAGTAGCCTGCCCCCTCTTAGCAGCCACACTCACATTACAGCCTGCAGGACCAACCTGGCCTCTATCCCTGCTCCAACTCCTTCAAAACCTCCAGCAATATCTCCACCTCCCTCTCTCCTCCCTATACTCCCTCTCTCCTCCCTATACTCCCTCTCTCTAAGCCCCTTACATTCCCCCGCATTGAGAGTCAGGAAGACAGACCTGAGAGAATGACCTACTACCGTCACTCATCCCTGTAAAACACAGCTTTTGTCCTTCGGCAAGGATACGAGAGAGTGAGAGAGAGAGAGAGAGAGAGGGGAATGTCTGAAAACAGATAAGACACATCTCGTCACACAGACTTACTCGGATTCACTGTTGTCTTTGTTTTTATCCTGTCTAGTTCACTTCCCAGATGAGTCTGTTATCATGTTTAGTGTTTTCCCAGATGAGTCTGTTATCATGTTTATAGTGTTTTCCCAGATGAGTCTGTTATCATGTTTATAGTGTTTTCCCAGATGAGTCTGTTATCATGTTTATAGTGTTTTCCCAGATGAGTCTGTTATCATGTTTAGTGTTTTCCCAGATGAGTCTGTTATCATGTTTAGTGTTTTCCCAGATGAGTCTGTTATCATGTTTATAGTGTTTTCCCAGATGAGTCTGTTATCATGTTTATAGTGTTTTCCCAGATGAGTCTGTTATCATGTTTATAGTGTTTTCCCAGATGAGTCTGTTATCATGTTTAGTGTTTTCCCAGATGAGTCTGTTATCATGTTTATAGTGTTTTCCCAGATGAGTCTGTTATCATGTTTATAGTGTTTTCCCAGATGAGTCTGTTATCATGTTTAGTGTTTTCCCAGATGAGTCTGTTATCATGTTTATAGTGTTTTCCCAGATGAGTCTGTTATCATGTTTATAGTGTTTTCCCAGATGAGTCTGTTATCATGTTTAGTGTTTTCCCAGATGAGTCTGTTATCATGTTTATAGTGTTTTCCCAGATGAGTCTGTTATCATGTTTAGTGTTTTCCCAGATGAGTCAGTTATCATGTTTAGTGTTTTCCCCTGGTTAGTCTGTTCTTATGTTTAGTCTACTTTTCTATACTTACTGATTCTAATGCGGGAAATTATTGCTTCTTTTTGTCACTTGCCGATTACCTCTCCACGTAAAGTGACTTTAATTCTAATTATTATTAACTTCTCCCGATTGTAAGGCAACAGGCAGCTGCTGCTAAATTGTCTGCAAAGCAAATCTCAAAATATTGATCCAGTTTCTAAGCAACTGGTGCTACATACAGAGACACGCCCATTCACAAAGAGAATGTCAGCAGGCCAACCACAGAACCTTACAGTGCCTATAGAATGTTTTGACACCCTTTAACTTTCTACACATTTAGTGATGTTACAACGTGGGATTCAAATAGAGTTAACTGTCACTTTTTTTTGTCAATGATCCAAACACAGTACTCTGTAATGTCAAAGTAAAATGACATGATTAGATAAGTATTCAACCCCCTGAGTCAATACAGCGATTACAGGTGTGAGTGTTTTTGGGTCAGTCTTCAAGAGCATGAACAGCATACCGGGATTGTACAATATTTGCCCATTATTCTTGGGTAAATTCTTAAAGCTCTGTCAAGTTGATTGTTGATCAATGCTAGACAGCCATTTTTAAGTCTTGATTTTTTAAGTCTAGATTTTTAAGCCAATTTAAGTTAAAACGGTAACTAGCTAACTCAGAAACATTCAATGTCATCTTGGTGAGCAACTCCAGTATATATTTGGCCTTGTGTTTTAGGTTGTTGTCCTGCTGAAAAGCACATCTGTTTCCCACTGTCTGTTGGAAAGCAGACTGAACCAGGTTTTTCTCTAGGATTTTACTGTGCTTAGTTCTATTCCATTTATTTTTGTAAAATAAAAAAACTTGCTAGTCCTTGCCAATGACAAGCATAACCGCAATACGATGCAGTCACAACATGCTTGAAAATATTAAGAGTGGCACTCAGTGATGTGTTGTGTTGTATTCAGGACAAAAAGTTCATTTCTTCTCAAGTTTTTCGCAGTGTTACTATAATGCCTCATTGCAAACAGGATGCATGTTTTGGAATATTTTTATTCTGACCAGGCTTCCTTCTTTTCACTCAGTTGTTTAGGTTAGTATTGTGGAGTAATTACAATGTTGTTGTAGTTACTCCACTGTGACGGTTTTAAAGTCACCATTGGCCTCATGGTGAAATCCCTGAACGGTTTCCTTCCTCTCCGGCAACTGAGTTAGGAAGGACGCCTGTGTCTTTGTAGTGACTGGGTGTATTGTTACACCATCCAAAGCATAATTGCTCAAAGGGATATTCAGTGTCTGCTTCTTTTTTTTCACCCATCCACCAATAGGTGCCCTTCTTTGCGAAGCATTAGAAAACATCGCTGGTCTTTGTGGTTGAATATGTGCTTGAAATTCACTTCTCGACTGAGGAATCTTACAGATAATTGTATGTGTGTACAGAAATGGGGTAGACATTCAAAAATCATGTTAACCACTAACCACTATAATCCATGCAACTTACTATGTGACCTGTTAAGCAAATGTTTACTCCTGTATTTATTTAGGCTTGCCATAACAAAGGGGATGAATACTTATTGACTCAAGACATTTCAGCTTTTCATTTTTTATGAATTTGTAAACAAATATGAAAATAAAATTCCACTTTGACACTATGGGTTATTGTGTCTAGAACAGTGACACAACATTTCAATGTAATCCATTTAAAATTCAGGCTGTAACACAACAAAATGTGGGAAAAGTTACAGTAAGGGGTGTACATAGTATCGTCATTCATATCGGCACATACCGCTGTTGCCAAGTTGCCTACAGCCCCCACCTGCCTACGCAAACACACAAGGCGTCTCTCTAGCTATCTGTGTTGGCCGTGGTGTTGCAGCTCATGTACCCATGTCACATGCTACCACTAAGAAAGGCTTAGACAGTAAATAAACCAGACTATCTGTGAAACCACAGAACCATGTTCAGGCCTGCAGTCTGTCTCACGATGGTCCATGGCCTGACCTGTGTTGGATTGACAGACTGACTGTCTCCTGTAACAGTAGGATAATGGGATCTCACTGTATAATGCAGAAAAGGCCCTCTAGCCAGCGTCAGCCTGGAAGACAGCGATAAGGCCATTTCAAAGGGGACCGTAAGGCAGGGGACTGACTGGGACTGAATGGGTCTGAAGAGCGTCATGGCTGTTGAATGGGAATGGACAGCAGGTCTCACCTCATGGGGACAGGGGAGACGTTCCACCCGTCTCTATCTGGGGGTTCTGAGAGGGTCGACAGGAGAGTTCCACCAATACCTTGAGAGAGACAGAGAGAGATGGGGAGAGAGACAGAGTAGGGGGAGAGTGAGAGGGACAGAGAGAGATGGGGAGAGAGACAGAGTAGGGGGAGAGTGAGAGGGACAGAGAGAGATGGGGAGAGAGACAGAGTAGGGGGAGAGTGAGAGGGACAGAGAGAGATGGGGAGAGATACAGAGTAGGGGGAGAGTGAGAGGGACAGAGAGAGATGGGGAGAGAGACAGAGTAGGGGGAGAGTGAGAGGGACAGAGAGAGATGGGGAGAGAGACAGAGTAGGGGGAGAGTGAGAGGGACAGAGAGAGGGGAGAAGGATGCAGAGAGGTTTATGAGATCACTCTATGTAAACGGAAGCCCTTATGATGAGACCCGGTAATTTATACTTAACTGGGAAACAGTTGTCGAATGGGCAGAATGAGAGAGAGAAGAAGGTAGACTGAAAAAGAAAGAGGAAGGCAGATGGAGGCTTAGAAAGAGAGAGGAAACAGAGAGAAAAAGAGAAAAGGAGAGAGGGAAAGAGGAGAGAAAAAAAGATGGAAGGGGAGAGAGGGTGTGTGGAGAAGGAATTTCTCATCTCTTTGGAGAGAACAGGCTTTGGGAATGTAGCAACAGTGACAGTGACGTGTCAGAGAAGATAATGTGAATTCCTGTGTGTGTGTGTGTGTGTGT
Source organism: Oncorhynchus mykiss (assembly GCF_013265735.2). Taxonomy (NCBI): domain Eukaryota; kingdom Metazoa; phylum Chordata; class Actinopteri; order Salmoniformes; family Salmonidae; genus Oncorhynchus; species Oncorhynchus mykiss. The sequence continues at coordinate 51,139,687 of NC_048579.1, forward strand.
GTAAGTGCCTAAGCATCACACTTTCACTGATACGTAAACTCCTAACTCTCCTAGCCCTAACCCTTACACAGGTAAGCCCCTGGCACACGCAGCCCAATCCAGCCAAAGGCAGCCTAACCCAGTTCAGGTCAGGGCAGTTGGCTGTAGGCAGGTGGATGCATGGCAGAGAGAGAGAGACTACCTCTATGTTAGCAAACATATGGTACGTCAATGCTATAGGGTTTAAGAAGCTTACAGCTGGCTTCCGGGTTGGATGCGCGCTGTGTTAAGAAGCAGTGCCGCTGGTTGGGTTGTGTATCGGAGGACGTGTGACTTTCAACCTTCGTCTCTCCCGAGCCCGTACGGGAGTTGTAGTGATGAGACAAGATAGTAGCTACTACAACAATTGGATACCACGAAATTGGGGAGAAAAAGGGGTAAAAATTCAAAAAAGAAAAAAAAGAAGCTTACAGCAGAGGGAAGTGAGGATCTGACGGTGCAGATAGGCTGGAGTATGACAGACAGAGCAGCAATGTAATGAAAACTGTCATTTATACGGTAATTTGGGCTATTAGAATCAGTAGAATACTCAGAATTGTTTTACTGCAGCATACAAATGATGGTGCATTGCGGGGAAAGAATTGCTGTATTTCGAAAGGTACTGTACTTCCACCCCACAGAATACAGTACCGTATCTTTAGAGCTCCTAAAACCTTTTGACCACTAGCAGGTGCATGGTATGCTTGTTTCTGGCTCATTAACATATTTTGAGGCGTGCCTTCTAAGAGGCTACATTTGTGCACCCATGAGTGAGAATGCTGTATCAATTTAACCGTTATGTGGTTGTAGTGCCCCTTCTTTTTTACATTTATAGGGAACAGATTGAAGTGGCAGCAAGGCTTAAACCTTAAAGTTAGCATTATGACTCTGGTTGGTGACCATTTTCTATGGTTGCTTTTTCCCCAATTGATAGTTACAGTCTTGCCCCATTGCTGAAACTCCCGTACGGACTTGGGAGAGGAGAAGGTCGAGAGCCATGCGTCCTCCGGAACTCGACCCTGCCAAGCCGCACTGCTTCTTGACACACTGATCGCTTAACACAGAAAACAGCCATACCAATGTGTCGGAGGAAACATTGTGCAACTGGTGACCGAACTCAGCGTTCATGCGCCCGGCCCGCCTCAACGAGTAGTTAGAGCGCGATGGAACAAGGACATCACGGCCAGCCAACCCCCCTCCCTGTCTCATGGGTCTCCCAGTCACAGCCGGCTGCAACACAGCCTGGGATCAAACCCGGGTCTGTAGTAACCACTGCGCCACTTGGGAGGCCTTTTCTAGCCTTTTCTTTGGACGGACCAGGAGGCAGTAACAGCTGCCTTTCAGGTCCAGCGAAAATGCCTGAAGGACTGGATAAAACGGAAGGGTAACAGTGGCTTGACCACAGCCCGACATGAGTCAGAACCCCCCCCCCCCCCCCCCCCCCAGTATCCAGAATGAGCAACTGACCAGCTGCCTTGAGGCGAGTAGAGTGTTGCCGAGGCAAGGCTTACTCCCTCTACCCTAGGTCTCGTCCCCTGCCTTCCTTTTTTTCCAGCTGCCCTCAGGCCACCACCAACCAGACCAGGACCAGCAGACCGCCAACCACCCAGGGCAGACAAGACAGCGTCACCCCCTGAGCCAGAGGCGAGGAAGAAGGACCAAAGACAGCAACCTGACGCTAATCCCCAACAAGGAGGCTGCCGAGGACAGTACTGTCAATCGCTGGGGAGCAGCAGGAGCAGCAGCAACAACCGCCAGACCAAAAACCATGACCTGCCTGAAATTCAGCAGGGCAGTTCTCCAGAGAAGTATGGGCATTGTGCCAACTGAACTGCGTGGTGAAATCACAGGTCCACAAGAATCATTTGAAGCCAGTTTCAAGATCCCCCAGTTACTAGAACAGTTTTGGTCAAATTTCAGAAACTGCAAAGATACAGCCCTTTTTAACAAACTCTATACCCCCTCTTCAACAAAACATCCAAGGTAGTTACAGTACAGTTTCACAATGAATGCTTTCAGGACTACGACAAACAAGTTTGGTTAAGCAGGTTTGCTATCCTCAGGTCAGTGGCTAGGAATGTCCTGGACGCAACCCCAGCACCATCACGCTGGGAAATAGAGGCTCCGTCAACTACTACGGCATGCCCAAACTGTGTAGGAACTGCGGCCAACTGGGCCATCAGCCTGCATCCTGCACAGTCATCATCTGCAATATCTGTAAATACTACCACGAGCCTACCCCCTCTTCGACTGTACCGCCACATGCCCCTTCAACCTGTGCGGGAAACTGGGCCATTTCTTCAGAACCTACCCAGTTCCTGCACCGGCAGGGCAAGGGCTAATGCCACCAACCCAGATTGCAAACCCACCAACCCCCCACCCACTCCATCAGACAACAGCAACGAAGACCCAGATCTTTCCACAAACACCGCCCAACCAACCACCCAAGATGTGCCAGAAACAGCCCCCATCCCTGAAGGTACTTCTAACGTTGCACCCCCAATGAATCCCTTCCTTGCCACCTCCATCCCCGCCAAACCCCTGGTCAAAGTGAAGCCGGTTTTGAGAGAGGTCATACAACCGGAAGACCCCCTCACCACACAACTCAAGTTCTTAGAGGATGACGACGACCCAAACTGGACAAACATTACCAAACAGAAAAGACCAGATAAACAACAGACCAACAAGAGACCAGACCAAATGACCACTCCAGAACCTAAACCCAGACGCCAGCAAACTCAACACCCCAGACCCCTCATCATACCCCCTCCCCCACAGTCCATTACTTTCTCTGATCGCTCCTTCCTACACCTTACTGTCCCTGATTCCCCACTCCCACCACCAACAGCCCCTGACCATACCCCCTACTGCCCCTGACTCTTCCCCCTGCTCCTTAGCAACCCAGATCCACACCCCTTAGCCCTCCTGGCCCACAATCCCACACAGCAGCAAACCAGCAAGCTTTGAAAACGCGTCTAGGGATGCCGTCTGGGCGGGCAGCCTTGCGAGGGTTAACACACTTAAATGTCTTACTCTCGTCGACCATGGAGAACGAGAGCCCACAGTCCTTGGGAGCTGGCCGCGTCAGTGGCACTGTCTTATCCCCAAAGCAGGCGAAGAAGGTGTTTAGCTTGTCCGGGAGCAAGACTTTAGTGTCTGCAACGTGGCTGGTTTTCCTTTTGTAATCCGTGATTGTCTGTAGACCCTGCCACATACGTCTCGTGTCTGAGCCATTGAATTGCGACTCTTGGCTCTGTACTGACGTTTTGCCTGTTGAATTGCCTTACGGAGGGAATAACTACACTGTTTGTATTCGACCATATTCCCAGTCACCTTGCTGTCGTTAAATGTGGTGGTTTGTACTTTCAGTTTTGCGCGATTTGATTAAATTAAGTTGCATCAATTATTTATTGTTTGAATTGTTCATTTTTTAAGGTTATGTATATTTGATTTGAAAAGTTTACATGTAATTAATTATGGAAAAAACAAATAAATTGACCTAAATTGCCATGTCATTTTGGTCTGTTTTGCCCTGTATCAATGGTGTAACTTATAGATGAGATGGATATGAAGTGTGAAAATGGTAATATAGGTACCATTGACTTGCATTGGATTTGTGCCACAAATGCTAAAAGGTTAGCGTTTGAAACAGCGGCCAGGTATACAAAGCCAAAGCATGGCTTGCTGTCATACCTTGACAGATTCTCAATTGGGCTAGTCTGTCCTCTTCTCGACTCCTCCGTCCTCCCCTCCTCCGTAAAACGTTAACCGGTAAGTGGTCGAGTGATTGAGGAGAGTGTCACTTCGTTAGTTGGCAAGCAAAGGAGTCTGCTGCCCTCTTCAATAACTTACTTTGACAGAGGATGCACAAGAGCATCCTCGCGGCAGGTAGCGCAGAAGTGTTTTATGATCCGCCACACCCCTTTGAATCAGTCGTTTTCTCAAAGGAGAAAAGCATGCAAACATTAAAAAATGATACCCTTTTCTCTATGAAATGTCTTCATAACTAGATACATTTGGTTTTATCATTTTACGCATTTACTTCGGGATTCCAGCCCTGTAAACATAATTTAGCCTTATATCACGCAAATGGAGAAGGAGAGTCACAAGTGCATTTGTTTCCACGTTTCCTCGCTACTCGATTACTTTTGACCTTTTTCAAAAAGAGGCGAGGAGAGGATGGAGGAGAGGAGGCTAGCAAACAAATTAACTCCCCATGTCCATAGACTGCTTACAGGGTAAGGAAACCAATAAAGTGCATTCAGAAGGTGTTCAGACCCCTTGACTTCTTTCACATTTTGTTATGTTACAGCCTTATTTTAAAATTGAATTAAAAAAAAACTCAATCTACACACGATACCCCATAATGACAAAGCTAAAAAATAAAAAATAATAATAATTTTTTACGTACTTATTCAGACCCTTTGATATGAGACTCGAAATTGAGCTCAGGTGCATTCTGCTTCCATTGATCATCCTTGTGGTGTTTCTACAACTCGATTGGAGTCTTCCTGTAGTACATTCAATTGATTGAACATGATTTGGAAAGGCACACACCTGTCTATATAAGGTCCCACAAAAAGCAAGCCATGAAGTTGAAGGAATTGCTGTAGAGCTCTGAGACAGGATTGTGTTGAGGCACAGATCTGGGGAAGGGTAGCAAAAAATGTCTGCAGCATTGAAGGTCACAAACAACACAATGGCTCCATCATTCCTAAATTGAACAAAGTTTGGAACCACCAAGACTAGCTGGGTGCCCAGCCAAATTAAGCAATAGGAGAAGGGCCTTGGTCAGGGAGGTGACCAAGAACCCAATGGTCACTCTGACAGAGCTCCAGAGTTCCTCTGTGGAGATGGGAGAACCATCTCTGCAGCACTCTACCAATCAGGCCTTTATGGTAGAGGGGCCAGACGGAAGCCACTCCTCAGTAAGAGGCATATGACAGCCCACTTGGAGTTTGCTAAAAGGCACCTAAAGGACTCTCAGACCAGGAGAAACAAGATGCTCTAGTCTGATGAAACCAAAATTGAACTCTTTGGCCTGAATACCAAGTGTCATATCTGGAGGAAACCTGCCACGATCCCTACAGTGAAGCATGGTGGTGGCAGCATCATGCTGTGAGGATGTTTTTCAGCGCGGGTACTGGGAGATTAGTCAGGATCAAGGGAAAGATGAATTTAGCAAAGTACAGAGAGATCCTTGATGAAAACCTGCTCCAGAGCGCTCTGGACCTCGGACTGGGGCAAGGCAGCTCAGGAGTGGTTTCAGGACAAGTCTATGAATGTCCTTGAGTGGCCCAGCCAGAGCCTGGACTTGAACCCGATCGAACATCTCTGGAGAGACCTCAAAAAAGCTGTGCAGCAACACTCCCCATCAATCCTGACAGAGCTTGAGAGGATCTGCAGAGAAGAATGGGAGAAACTCCCCAAATAAAGGTGTGCCAAGCTTGTAGCGTCATACCCAAGAAGACACGAGGCTGTAATCGCTGCCAAAGGTGCTTCAACAAAGTACTGAATACAGGGTCTGAATACTTATGTAAATGTGATATTTCAGTTATGTTTTATTACTTTTTTGCAAACATTTCTAAAAACCTGTTTTTCCTTTTTCATTATGGGTTATTGTGTGTAGATTGATGAGAAGAAGATTTTTTTTTATCAACTTCAGAATAAGGCTGTAATGCAAGAAACAGGTAAAAGTGAAGGGTCTGAATACTTTCCGAATGCACTGTATGTCATTTTCTATCCCTTAAACATTGAGGGGGGGGGATCCTTCACACCTTATTCACACTGGTAATATCAGGATGTATGATGATAAACCTATCAACCTAAATGACTAATTTCTCTGAACAGGGGAAAACAACCATCAACAAATTCACTGAGAATACAATACATAGTATGAAGAAATATTACACTGAGCCGCAGCTCCATACTACTTGCCAGACATAAAGAACTGATACTATTTACTGGTTGTTTGAGAAGAATTGGTGTGGGGGGTCAGTGGGTGGTTTTAGATTTTGGGGGGAGGGGATTCATCATGTCTTACTCATTGTTAGGTAGAAGTTTGGTCCAAATCGGATGTTTGGTACTATATTTATTGAATATTATATGAATCCTTAAAATGAAAATGACCAATTTGGGTGCCAACCAATAGCTTAGCCCTTTACACTCATTCCCGTATACTGTATGGGTTGAAAATGGCAGATTTGGGCACTAATAAGCGTCTAAATTGGAACGTATACATGACGTCAGAGTTCTGGCTCTGAGCTTCACAGTGCTGTATGGGTTTTGACTGACAGACGTTCTGAACTTGAGCACCACGCGTGACAAGAAGTTGCCCCTATCCCTCCCTGCAAATGTTTCGTTGTCTGAGTGAGGGAAATGCAGTGAATTAGGAGGACGCAATGTATTTTGAAAGATGAGACGTTGAGGATTATAATAAATACCGCTTTGATGTAATACAAGCAAGCCAAATGTGGACTTCACATTTCCAAATGTCATATACAATGGCAACATTTATGATCACTATGTTGGAGGACATGTCATATCCTGGGTCGTTTATTTGCTTCTTGTGAAGAAAATTTGCCGCAGTACACATCTGAATGCACTTATGACTCCTTCCTATGCTCAACAAAATAACAATATTTTTCCCATTATCTCCAAACTGTTCCCTTCCAACAATTTAGCCCTATTCATATAGGCCAATTCCCACGAGTGTACAGGGTTAATTTCTCAGAAATGAAATTATATTTCAACAAAATAAAGCAGGAATGCTAATCTTATCTATACCTAACTACATAAGTGATTTCAAAACAATTTGAGATGCTGGGTGTAAATAGCTTTCTGAAATGACATGGAGCGACAACCCTACAGTAAAATACATTCATTCATTTAATTAATTCCAATTATGGTTGCATTTACTTTTGTTTTTACAGTATAATACAGTAAATTGTATGATATTCTACTGTCTCATTACCAAGTATATTACAGTAGGTGTACTGTTATATGAAATTCATGACAACCCCTTTACGGTGTTTACCTGTTATACCCTGATTCAGAGAGAGAGAGAAAAAAATCAGTTGTGTGTTTACCTTCCGTGGAGGGGGAGATGGGCCAGTGCTGGCGAGGAGAGGGGACGGAAGGAACGCGAGGTTCTCCTCTGAGCAGACCATTTTTCTTCCCAGATGTCTTTGCAGTGGCGTAGACCACACGAATGTGCTGCGAGCGCTCCCGGTCCCGGCCACTGAGGAACTCTGGTAGATCATTGACCTGGAAAGCAGGACCAGAACTGCTGTCTTATTTGGAGCAGAATCATTGACATAAGTGATCAGAGAAGTGATCACTCATTAACACTTTGTTTAAGCATCTTTGTTTCTGGGAGGTCCTTGGGAGCTGTGATGACATTCGAGGACAGTAGGTTACATCTGAATCTGAATCATTATGTGAATGTGAACGGTCTCTCGGGACAATATTTGAGGACACCACTTGGGAACAATATCTGGAGACAGTAGAAGGACAGTCTCCCAGCCGCACTGGCTTGCTGAAGCTTTGCTCCTCCTGGTTCTGCCACAGGAAACAGCTTGCTCTGGTTACTGACTGACTGTCACACACACACACACACACACACACACACAGACACAAAGAAACACCCACACACAAAAACACATGGGATTGCACTCGCGCACACACAAACACACATACTGTACACACTCTTTCTGGACTGGCAGACTATACTGTGAGAAAGGGGCAGGGTGAGCTAATTCAAACAGCATTAACTGTAGATGGGAAACCCTGGTAAACTGGAAACCAGTGACATAAGGTAATAATGCCCAGGTAGTAACACTAATTTACCATGCTTAAATAATTTCCAGCTTATTTTGTGCCTGCAGTCACTTATTTTGGGCCAACAGTCACTAAAAGTACAGCACCCAGAGTATTTTTCTCTGATGAATTGCTGTGGTGAGGAAAAACTCCTTGCCCTAACCCTTGACCTATAACCTAGAGGCTGTCTGTTATTGTATTCTATTCCAATTTCCATGTGCTTCTGCCCACATGTTTACACGTTAGTCACACATTTTTGTAGTAAAAAAACACCTCTCCTTGATAAAAAAAAAGAGGAACACACACACCACACATATTTTCAAGCTAAGGCCCCATGTTCCCTAGCCAGTCTGTTTGTGCTATAATGCAAATATTTGTCATGACAATGGACATGTTAATTTTGCGTCGTCCGGTGCCCCAGCTGGGTGGAGTTTGATCATTTTAAACCATTCCATTGGTCCTGAAGTGTAATCTCCACCCTCTGAGCACAGGGCAATGCAAAATGATCTCACCCAATGAGTGTCAAGGAGTTTGAATAATAACACAAAGCAGACATTGCTGTCTAATATGATCTCATCCTCACACTGTGTGGTAGTGAGGTCTCTTCGGGTCTCCTCAGCCTGTGTTCATGGTTATCATGCTTGCCTCTGTCCAGGCTATCAATAGGTCAGGCTATCAAAGCCACTGTGTCTGCCATAAGCAGTTAAATAGGGCTTAACATGACAGGATCAGCAGCACAGCGTCCTGTCACTATACTTAGCCCAGGCCCAGGGCGGTAGGGAGGGCAGACAGTACCGGACACTAATTATACAAAGGTCAAACAGAGAGATAACAAAGAATTAGAGAACGGGTCAAATGACATACAGTATGTTCAGTATATAATCAGGAATCAGGAATAACTCCTGTGTGTGTGTGTGTGTGTGTGTGTGTGTGTGTGTGTGTGTGTGTGTGTGTGTGTGTGTGTGTGTGTGTGTGTGTGTGTGTGTGTGTGTGTGTGTGTGTGTGTGTGACCAAACAAGTCAAGCCAAACAAGAATGGTTTTGTTGTTTGGCCAATAAAAATAGATATTATGCATAAAGGCAAGTCATAGAAGTCACTAAAGTTTTTGATGTTTGCATTACACAATATTCCAACATTGTATTCATGTCCCAACACATATCATAACTCTCTAGGCAGTCCTTACCAGCTCGATATCTCGGATGTGTCTGAAATCGACCGCGGTTGTGAGGGTGCGCGGCGGGTACTCAGCCAGATACACACACTCATCACTGAGAACGACATGCATGAACACCTTATTCACCCTCTCCGAGACCACCACGCACGGTTCATAGGCGCGGATCCGCTCATACACCCCGCGCTCGGTGTTCCTCTTGAGAAATGAGTCTAGTTTACTGTTGCGCCTGCACTGCAAGCCTCCCGCGCCCGTCATAGCCATGGGCATATTGGGCACAGCCGGGGCACCAACGGAGCTCACCTGCCACTTGCATCAGAGAAACACGAACGGAGAGAAGAGACTCGCATTCCTTGGTCTTTGTTCACTAGAGTTTTAGAGCTACTTCCACTCTCTGTGAGTTGCGATAGCAATGCTACACACCACGGGATAAAGTAACCTAGGTGATATTACATCCATGGCTTGATCGTTAAGAAAGTGTACGCTCTGGTCGCTTGCGGTACGCCCGTGCGCTCTTCATCCCAGCGCTCCCCAACCTGAGTTGTTCTAAACTTCATTGGTTATATATAAAGCTCTTCGCTGATTGGTTGACACCCTGCCACCTCTGCTCCTCCTGTACCTACGTTACTGTCTTTAGAGGTCAGTTTAGACGCAGCGGCCCTCGGGTGTAACGTTACCTCACAGGGAGGAGGGACATGAGGGGACTTTTCTCCTATTGACATCAGTCCATTTACAGGTACCTGAGAGCGAAAGTTAGGATTCCTTCCTTCAGTTAATTGATTATTGTGGTCATATAGCGCCACCTAATGGATGAGATGATGGTTTTCATCTAGAAGAGAAATATGGTGGGTGAGTGACAGTGTGAACAAACAGGAGGCAGAAAGAGAATTCACTAGGTATGTCATTTGAGAAAGGGTCGTTTTGAATTTATTTGCATAGTAGCGAATAGTAGTTGAAAAAACAAGCATACAACATTTACATAATGCATTTCATTCACCATCTGCTCAAACTGTGCCACACTAAGGGACCACTTACCAGTCACTTCGTCCTCTCTGCGCTCTCTGGCTTCTCTGCTCTCTCCGTCCTCTCTGCTATCTCTGTCTTCTCTGCTGACTCCGTCTGCTCACTCTGCCTTCTCTGCTCTCTCCGTCTCCTCTGCCTTCCTCCTCCCTCTTCTCCAGAAAAAAACCCACCTGCTGCTGCATTTCTCTGGCTAGGTAGAACATGAGACCAATGTAGCCGCCAGAGCTAGGGAAGCAGAGGTGAGGAGGAAGGACCAAAGACACCAACCTATGCCTGGCACGAGCAGATCACATAGGAGTCCCTCCATTGACCTACGGGTCGCAGACTTCCAGGTGTGTCCTTCCTTCCTCTGACGGACCGGAGCAGACTCAAAAACTACCACCACCACCTACCTGAACAAGAGGACAGGGATGAACCCAGGAGTGATGTGCCGCTACGACTCGGTGAGGCTGACGCTAAGGCAGAGAAGCCATTCATTGAACACAATGAATGTCTACTCTGCTCTCTCCGTCTTCTCTGCCTTCCTCTCCACTCTTCTCCAGAAACACCCCACCTGCAGCTGCCTGGCTCTGGCTAGGTAGAACATGAGACCAATGTAGCGACCAAAGCTGGGGAAGCATATCATCATCTTCATAACATTGCACAACTTTGTATCCAGCTTTGTAGACTCCATGAGGAAAACGAGCGTCTAGAGCACTAGAACACCACCGCGGTGGGCTCTAGGACAGCTAGCATATTCTTCAGGGCCCTCCTCTTCAGAGACAAAGTTGTCTTCCCCTGGCTCTGACTCTGGGCAGGGCTCGGTTTCCATAGCGTCCAGACCATGCTCCCGAGACAGCCCAGCATTAGCAGGAAGAGGACGGAGATGACAGCGGCGAGCTGAGGAGGTCATCGAGTTCCATGAAGCCCGTGAGGATGATCAGACTCGGGGTGATGGCTCACACCAGGTCGTAGACGGCCAGCTGGTACTCCCACTTACCCAGATGCAGGTAGAGGACGGGTTGGGCTGCAGCATGGTAACGCTCCACACACATGCAGGCCAAGAGGATGGGGCAGTCCACCAGGTTGAGGATGGTGATGGCCTCGCCTGGAGAAAAGAGGGGCCCTGGGTGGCTGATGAAGTTGGTGTAGATGGGTATGGGCTTCAGGAGCAGATAGAGCAGGTCCAGAAGAGCCAGGTTCAGACCCCGAATCAACTAGCACCACACAATCACAGTAGTCATCTAGAACCTGAGACTCACAGTACACCATTTAGTAATCTATAGCCTACTACAGAGCCATGAACAACAGGCATATCAATCTGGCAAAGGTAAAAGCATAGAAATATAATCTATTTAGAATCTATTTAGAATATATTTCTATGGATAAAACAAGCACATAGCATGATCGTCATAAGTAAAACCTTCAAAACCTTCAGTGCTAGAAAAAAGTTAGTACCAAACTAAGTGCCAGGTGACGCAGAGCGACTGGGACGGTAGACAGACAGACCTTAGATGCAGACAGAACCTTCCCTCCCTTCAGCTGCAGCCACAGCAGAGCAGCGTTTGGCTAGAAGACCAGTCAACATGTTGACAACCTCAACCTCCATCCTCAACCGCCATCCTCAACCCTCCATCCTCAACCATCCTCAACCATCCTCAACCTACATCCTCAACCTCCATCCTCAACCGCCATCCTCAACCCTCCATCCTCAAACCTCCATCCTCAATCTCCATCCTCAATCCTCCATCCTCAACCTCCATCCTCAATCCTCAACCATCGTCAACCCTCCATCCTCAACCGCCATCCTCAAACCTCCATCCTCAACCCTCCATCCTCAACCGCCATCCTCAAACCTTCATCCTCAACCCTCCATCCTCAACCGCCATCCTCAAGCCTCCATCCTTATGTTCTGTGAGGTCCTTCCGGATACTTTCCAGTCCACGTGGACATTCCTCTTCGGTTGTAGTTGAGACAGCTGGAGTAGCAGAAGAGCTGAGGATAGTTTGACAGGACGAGAACGCCCCTTCCCCCCCACCTATTGATGGATATAACTACTGTTCACATTTCACCCATCATTATACAGGAGGGGTCCACATTTGGTCTAACACTACACAGCTGATTCATGGAATCAATTCCTCATCAAGCTTTGATGATTTGAATCAGCTGTGCGTAGTGCTAGGGCAAAAAACTAAAGGTGCACACTTTGGGGTCCGCAGGACAGAGTGAAACGCTGGTTCAGAGCATGTCAGTGTTTTCTATGGGACTGATCTGCTGCTGAAGAGTGCAGAAATGACAGTTGATGGATAAGGCACATTGCTATGGAAATAAAGGTCACGTGGAGACACAAAATACTCCCAGACCACTACATTCAACTAAACAAAAATATCTTTAATCAGTTTTTAGGTAGAAACCATTTTTCATACAAACATATTGCGGGAATAGTCAGCGCAAAGTTCTTGCAATTGCTATTGCCAGCCCGTCAGTAAAATCCATAAAGTGCAGGTTAGTTGGTGTGACTGTTCCAAGTCTCCTACCACCGTAGAAAAACACACGACAAAGACTTCAACAACAGGTAAGGAGCTCTCCAAAGTTTCAGTCCAAAGCTTTAGAACAAATAGGGGGAAATAATGGGTGAACTTTGCTGAAAGGCCTTCTCATATCATGAAATGTCCTGAACAGTCATTCTGATTCCCATGTAAAATAGCCTTTTGAGTGACAGAAATATCCCCCATTATGTTATTTTGGGATATAAATGCTAAAAATGTTGGAAAATTACTTTTTATTTCATGGCTAACTACCAGGAAGTGATACACAAAGCAACTCAAACAACATTGAAATTGCATCAATGACATACATATTTGATTTATACATCTCCCGTTTGACATGTTTCTGGTGCTGCGGTTCACAGTAGCACTGACGGATGTGTTGACCTGACAACTGAGAGTTTTGAACGACCTGTCCCCCCTTTAGTTCCACGCTGGCTGAAGACCTAGCTAGCCAGTGACTAGCTAACACCAGTAGAGTAGCTATCTAGCTATATAAACCACGCCCCTCTGCAAACACGCTTTCTCCGATGCTGGTTACAAGGCAGTACTTATTTAAATTAGGTAAGAGAATATCATGTTACCATTGGTGTATTAAAATGAGAGAGTTAGGGTGATGTCACCTGAATCCAAGAATCCAAACTTTATCAATGTAGACGAAACAGTCATTTTTCATACTTTGGCCATCATACTTTTATCCAAATATCATCCAATTTCATGAAAAACATGAATTTGCATATTCATAACCTTTAAGAATAATATATTATACACCCATACATGGTATTGGGGATGATTTCTGTATCCACCTTCCTCAGCTAAGTCCATTTCTTCTTTGGTCGGTGGCGACTTGGGGACCACCACCAAACAACATCTCACAGTCTTCAGTCAGTGACATCAACAAGTGGATACACTAGAAACAGCAGAAAGGGCTTCCTCAGTGAGAGAAGAGGCTGGAAAAGATCCTCTGGTCTCTCTGTCAGTCCATACCATACAGTATATACAGTAACACGTGTCCCATCCAGCCATCCTTGCAGTAGTAGAAGCATCTCGCTGACAGGGGTCTGAGGGCTGTTCTCAAATGGCAAATAACACCTTATTCCTTTTCCTTATTACTTTTGACCAAAACTTGTATAAGGTTAGCTGCATGGGGCTCTGCTCAAACGTAGCGCACTTATTAGGGAATAGTGTGTTATTTGATCCTTCCTCATTGACCCTTGACCTCCATAGAGGGAGAGAGCGAGTGGACAGTGACAGTTCAATGGGGCTGCATTTGCCATGGAACTCGCTGGGGGGTGGAGTTGTGGATAGGATACTGCGGGGTAGGATATGGGGGCATGTGGTGTGGCTGTGAGGGAGCACATCCGGAGTTGGAGGGAATGTTGTGGGGGTAGACAGGGGCAGTTGGGGCAGTTGGGGCAGTGGGGGTGGGGACTCTCTGGAGCACCACGTGGGGGTAGATGATCTGACTCTCCGCCCGGAACAGACCAGGAAGCGGGGCCTTCAGTAGGCTCTCCTGACTCCTAGAGAGAGAGAAGGAGAGAGAGACCTTAGAATGAGTGGAAACAAACCAATATATTTGGTGTCTATAAAAGGTACATACTGTAGCAGGTTTCAATTGATATTTACAACACGTTTAGGTTCATACAGTAGATCTCAGGTTCTCACCGCTGGTATCCACAGTTGTCGAAGCCGGCCATGCCCCCCAGGTAGACAGGGCTTTCTGCAGCCAGCCGGAGGTCCGGCCGCTGTGACAGGTGGAAGATCTTAGGAGGGGGGAACGTGCCCCAGTCCCCCTCCTCTCTCTCCAGCCAGCACTCACTACGCCGAGAAGACCGGGTGTCTCTACGCCTGGAGAGAGGTGGTTATCATCATCTCCATCAATATCACCCTTGTCTCCTCTTTCCGGTAAAGGTTCGGAGCGTGTGTGTGTGTGTGTGTATGTGTGTGTGTGTGTGTGTGTGTGTGTGTGATATTAATGTGTTTTCTAATATACGAAATATGCCACATATTGTTGTTGTGGGGGGAAGTCAGAGGGAGGTGCTCATGGACGCCTACATGGAGCAGACATTTGCTGCCAAGTTGCTGAAATACCAGACCCTCGTGTCACGCCTGAACAGCCTTGGTTATCAGTGCAAACTTATAGTGCTGATATTTGGGAGTCTCGGCCAGGTTGATGGTACGTGCTTTCCGGTTGCAGGCCTGCATCGCACAAAGGCAAAGCGTCCTACGAGGTACTGCTCTGTGTCAGTGGTCATGGGCAGCCTTATTGTTTGGATAAGAAGGTGCTTTCTGTATCCACAAGTGTCGATATATCCATGACCTATGAAATGTTTGAATTCTTCTTGACTGTAATGTGAAATGTGATTTGTGGATTCAAATAAAGCATTTCAAATGTGTGCGTGTGTGTGCTTGCTTGCTTGCGCCTATGAATGAGTGTGGGTGTGTTTGTGTGTACCTGCTCCTGCCGTCCCTCCTGGTGGCCCTGTCCTTCCCAGTGCGTTCCTGCAGGCAGCAGATGATGAAGGAGAGAGACATTGCCAGGATGACGATGCCACTGACCACTGAGGCCAACACGGCCACGCGCAGACCCCGGTCCTCTGGCCTCGATATGGCTGAGGGGATGGCAGGTCAAAGGCAAGTCAATTCAGTCCAGTACTGAGTCTCTGACAAATTACTTTCACCTATCATGTCGCTTCGGATATATTTTTTAAGATCTGTGATCACTGCAGGGGTACATAGGAGCAAGGAGTAGGGAGCTAGGAAAAGAGGGTAAGAGAAATGTGTAGCAGCTAGGAGAAGGGAGCTAGTGAAGGAGTGTATGAGCTAGGTGAAATGGGCACAGAATAGGAGAAGAGGCTGGGAGCTAAAGGGCTAGCGAGGGATTGGACCAACTGTGTTGTCTCACCCTCACAGACTGGCAGGAAGTTACTCCACTGGGGTTTGCCTGCCCAGACGCTGCAGGAGATCTTATCACTGCCCACCAGCTGGTAGCCCTCCCTGCACCAGAAGGCCAGCACTGTACCCACCGACACCCCTGTCCCATGCTCCACATAGAATGACCCGCGCCTCGGGGGAAGCACGGACACACACAACAGACCTGGCGAGAGAGTGAGATAGAGAGTGAATATGAGAATTACAAAAGCAGAACAAGAGGAAGGGTTTAGAATATTTTGATTTTCATTTATTACTGATGTTTATATCTGGCATAAGGTATACACTCTCAAAAGTGTTCAATCTAAAACTTTAAATCAAAAAAAAATGTACACAGTTTAATTTGCTGTTTATAGAAAGAGGGCAGAGAGAGAGAAAGAGATTGAGGAAAATATATGTTTCAAGGAGAGGGGGGTTGAGGTAATTCTCTGTAAATACACAATAGAACTCAGAGAGTTTTCTTTAATGGAAGCTCCTCTAACATCAGATATGTACAGTGCGGTGTCCCTCAGGGCAGTTGCCTTGGGCCATTACTCTTCTCTATTTTTACAAATGATTTGACACTGGTCTTACACGAAGCTAGAATGACTATGTATGCGGATGATTCCACATTCTACATGTCAGCACCCAAAGCCAGTGATCTCACTGAAAATTTAAATAAGGTGTTACAGTCTGTGTCAGAATGGGTAATTAATAATAAACTGGTCTTAAATACATCTAAAACTAAAAATGTTGTATTTGGTTCAATGCATTCTCTAAGACCTAAACCTCAACAAGTTGAGGAAGCTAAACTCCTAGGTATAACTTTGGGTGGTCAATTACAGTATCATGGTCAAATCATATTGACAAAGTTGTTGTGAAGATGGGGAGAGGTATGTCTATTATTAAAAGATGCTCTGCGTTTTTGACACAAATCAACTGTAGTAGTTGTTCAGGCTCTGGTCTTGTCCCATCTTGATTACTGTCCGGTAATATGGTCAAGTGCAGCAAAGAAAGACCTAGCAAAGCTGCAGCTGGCTCAAAACAGAGCAACAAAAAACAACAGCTCATTATGGACTGTGAAATGACACACACACAAACGAACACACACACACACAGGCACACTATCACACTCCAACACAAACAATCTACACACACATTATTCTTTAGTTGTATTGTTTGTATATCAATGTATTTGACACTTGTGAGACTGTTCTTGTATATCAGTAACCAGGTTTCCATCCAGACTTTTTATGTAAGCAAAGTACGTAGGATAAGAAATGTCACGACAGGCCTGATGGAAACAGCAAACTTGTCGGTAAACTTTCCAAATGTCGACAAAAGAAAATACGCTAGACAAGGTGGGATCTTTTTGTGTCGGAACAATTAATTATGCAAGAAATGGCGGTGGAAACGCCTTTATGCACAAATACGGATATAATAACCATCATATCGAAGTAAACCTGGAGTCACGCGATGATATGTTGTGTGGTCCTCCCACTATGACTCGGGGAAGCATGCAGTTTATTAGGCTACAGATGAAATAAGTTATGATGAACTTCACAGGGTGGTGAAAGTGCACGGTGATTAGCATGATGCTCTCTTCCAATACATATTGGGGGTCTTATTCTGGAGACACGATCATAGATGTGTTGGCTGCCGTTTGACAAATACAAATAATCTCGCTCTTCCGTCCATAATAATCTCATCATGTAGCAGGCTATACCTCCACTGTATCTGCAAGCTGTTGGCTTGCCAGTCCCCTTTCCTTTTGTCTATCAAGCTGTCATATCAGCTTAGCCCACTAGGGACTTTTATATCATTGTTAGTAACCAATATCTACTGTTTGTTATGTATTTCTGTGATTATTTAGTCAGTTAGTAAATACAGTGCCTTTCGAAAGTATTCGGCCCCCTTGAACTTTGCGACCTTTTGCCACATTTCAGGCTTCAAACATAAAGATATAAAACTGTAATTTTTTTGTGAAGAATCAACAACAAGTGGGACACAATCATGAAGTGGAACGACATTTATTGGATATTTCAAACTTTTTTAACAAATCAAAAACTGAAAAATTGGGCGTGCAAAATTATTCAGCCCCCTTAAGTTAATACTTTGTAGCGCCACCTTTTGCTGCGAATACAGCTGTAAGTCGCTTGGGGTATGTCTCTATCAGTTTTGCACATCGAGAGACTGAAATTTTTTCCCATTCCTCCTTGCAAAACAGCTCGAGCTCAGTGAGGTTGGATGGAGAGCATTTGTGAACAGCAGTTTTCAGTTCTTTCCACAGATTCTCGATTGGATTCAGGTCTGGACTTTGACTTGGCCATTCTAACACCTGGATATGTTTATTATTGAACCATTCCATTGTAGATTTTGCTTTATGTTTTGGATCATTGTCTTGTTGGAAGACAAATCTCTGTCCCACTCTCAGGTCTTTTGCAGACTCCATCAGGGTTTCTTCCAGAATGGTCCTGTATTTGGCTCCATCCATCTTCCCATCAATTTTAACCATCTTCCCTGTCCCTGCTGAAGAAAAGCAGGCCCAAACCATGATGCTGCCACCACCATGTTTGACAGTGGGGATGGTGTGTTCAGCTGTGTTGCTTTTACGCCAAACATAACGTTTTGCATTGTTGCCAAAAAGTTCAATTTTGGTTTCATCTGACCAGAGCACCTTCTTCCACATGTTTGGTGTGTCTCCCAGGTGGCTTGTGGCAAACTTTAAACGACACTTTTTATGGATATCTTTAAGAAATGGCTTTCTTCTTGCCACTCTTCCATAAAGGCCAGATTTGTGCAATATACGACTGATTGTTGTCCTATGGACAGAGTCTCCCACCTCAGCTGTAGATCTCTGCAGTTCATCCAGAGTGATCATGGGCCTCTTGGCTGCATCTCTGATCAGTCTTCTCCTTGTATGAGCTGAAAGTTTAGAGGGACGGCCAGGTCTTGGTAGATTTGCAGTAGTCTGATACTCCTTCCATTTCAATATTATCGCTTGCACAGTGCTCCTTGGGATGTTTAAAGCTTGGGAAATCTTTTTGTATCCAAATCCGACTTTAAAATTCTTCACAACAGTATCTCGGACCTGCCTGGTGTGTTCCTTGTTCTTCATGATGCTCTCTGCGCTTTTAACGGACCTCTGAGACTATCACAGTGCAGGTGCATTTATACGGAGACTTGATTACACACAGGTGGATTGTATTTATCATCATTAGTCATTTAGGTCAACATTGGATCATTCAGAGATCCTCACTGAACTTCTGGAGAGAGTTTGCTGCACTGAAAGTAAAGGGGCTGAATAATTTTGCACGCCCAATTTTTCAGTTTTTGATTTGTTAAAAAAGTTTGAAATATCCAATAAATGTCGTTCCACTTCATGATTGTGTCCCACTTGTTGTTGATTCTTCACAAAAAAATACAGTTTTATATCTTTATGTTGGAAGCCTGAAATGTGGCAAAAGGTCGCAAAGTTCAAGGGGGCCGAATACTTTCGCAAGGCACTGTAAATCATTAAGCCAATGTGTATATTGCTGATTCATCATTTATGCTAGGGTTCGTGCAGATGACCAAGAATTGATTGACTGCTATTGATATAAAAGATCTTCAGATCTTTAAGAGTGGATTCGGAGGTAGCCGCTCTATATAAACTAATGCTTCCGCGGTGCCTCAGACTCCTAATGAGTTAGTTATTGCCTGATTAATTGAATCAAATAATGAAACGTTAGGTAATCGATTGGAAAATAGCAGGTCATCTCATAACCATACTAGAGACACAACATCATGTTTTATGTTTTTTTTGTGGACCCCAGGAAAAATAGTTGCTGTTTCGACAAAAGCGAATGGGGATCCGAATGAACCAATAAACCAATAAACAATCGATCCAGCAGAGAGCAGTACTGATGCTGAGTTGTAATGTTATTTCTGTGTCGTGAGGTTATTAGTGGTCTAAGACCCTGAAAGCATGCAGGCTGCTGTCTGTTGATTAGACATGACAGATGGGGGGATTTTTTGTTCTGCAGCGGTGCAGAGAGAGAGGGGGGCTAAGAGAGAGAGAGAGAGAGAGAGAGAGAGAGAGAGAGAGAGAGCTAGCTAGCCACGAGGGGATGAAGGATGTTGATACTACTGCACTAGGGCTTTACTCTCTCTCTTCTCCCAAACACACACACACACACACACACACAGACACACACACACACACACACACACACACACACACACACACACACACACACACACACACACACACACACACACACACACACTGGATAAAAGCCAAGACAGGCACACATACAAACATGTGGATAACAATATGACAGACACGCGTGCAGAGGGTGCACGGCAGTTCATTTTCCCTACTGAGTCCAGCATAGGATTGAATCTGCATCACCATGCAGCATCTGCTTTCATATATTCATGCCCTGATACACACAAATACACACACGCACGCACACACACACGCACGCACGCACGCAAGCACGCGCACACACACACACACACACATACACACACACACACACACACGCACATGCATACACACACACACACACACACACACACACACACACGCACATACACACCAGCCAAGCTAAGACCTGAGTCATCATAGAGTTTAATCAGGAATGCAGCCCCTAAGCCATATGCCTCCCCTCCCAACACACACACACACACACTCACACGTGACAGACCAGTATTGAACCCGAGTTGTCTGCACAACTCAAGATTGTGTTAGCCAACTGAGCTAAAGTCTATATTAGTGGACCTACAGATCAATGTGTATTGGGATGTTCCCTGCACAGCTCAGAAAATACCCCTTCCACTCTAATATCTTGTGGAGTGGACTTTGAACTGCCATTAGAGTACTATTTATATTGTTGTGTTCGACTGCTGGGTTTGGCTGCTGGGTGAATGTTGGGTCTGTCTCATTCTGATCAGCTTATCTCCAGTGGGCCGCCATTCACAGGGCTTAGCTGGCATGGCAAAACCGTGGGCTGCCAGCAGCCAACCTGGCAACCTGACTCTCACAACATAACAACCGCCCCTTTCTTCTCTATTCTTGATGTTCCCTATCTCCCTCTCCGCCTCAGGGTCCTGACAGATAGGCGCTCAGAATAGTGCCTGATTAAATAAAGATTAGGGCCACCATTAAAGATTCATCCACACACAAAAACACTCATGTACACACGCACGCACGCGCGCACACACACACACACACACACACACACTCACTCTTCGCTTAGAGCTGCTTCACTACTGACCATACACTCCCTGTGTTGCCCTGCAGCAAGGCAGAGAAGGCTGCTGGACCACCTGGCATATTACACATCCCAGAGGCCACAACAACCTCTGTAATCTAGATATTACCACTTCTCTAACATAGCATCATCCCTCCATCTAAATTAGGGTTGAAATCTTGAGGTAACTTTCCCCAAATTCCCAGGTTTTCCAGAAAGCCCCGTCGGAAGATTCCCTAAACAGAGGGGAATAAGCAGTAAATCCGGAATCCTTCAAACAGGATTTCTGGATTTTGGGGAAAGTTAACGGGATTTCCAGCATAAAAAAATAACTATACTATACTATGGTATAAATACTATAGTATTTATTTTAGTGTTTTTTTGCAGACTGTAGTATACTGTCGTTTTTACTGTAGTGTTTTTGCAGACATTACTGTAGTATTTTTCCATGCTGCTTCGGCAAAAGCGAATGGGGATCCCAATGAACCAATGAACCAATAAACTAGTGAACCAGCAGAGAGCAGTACTGATACTGAGTTGTAATGTTATTTCTGTGTTGTGATGTTTGTTTTTTTGATAATACTGCAGCATGTACTGTAGTATCCTACAGAATACTACAACATAGTAAGTATTGCACATGATCGAGGGATACTACAGTGTAAGTACTGTACTATTCCATAGTAAACTGTCATGTTTTTTCATGTGGGTTAGCAACCCTGAAGCTGAGTAACCCCTATTGACCTAATACATGAAGCGGTAGAGGCTAAACCACCTGATTAGCCTGGTGTTCTACTGTCTTCTGTTTCAGACAGTCAACATTTTGCTAAACAAACTGCCCTCTTATGTTTGTATTCTCTCTTTTGTATTCTCTCCTTTTCTCACCCCCTCTATCTATCCTATTTCTCTCTCTGTCTGTCAGGGATACCTCTCTGTAGTAAACCTTCCAACTCCCACACTGACCGACGTCATAGGCTGACTGTGCTCTCTCTCTCTCTCTCTCTCTCTCTCTCTCTCTCTCGCTCTCTCATCCATCTCATCCCTCTCTCCATCAGAGGGTGAGGTTGCAGCAGTCTATCCCTGCGGTCTCTCTCCGTTACTCTCTGACACGGCCAATGACCGAATCCCCTTAAACACTCCACGTAGCGTGAGAGGGGTGAGGTAGGGATAGAGGAATGACAGGGATGAGTGGAAACAAGGTGCTGCCCTCCCTCACTGTAGAACTCTCTATTTCTCTGAATCCTCGCTGAGTTCTAGATGAGCGTCCTGGATATGTGTTTCACACTGGTTCTCAATCCTGGTCCTGGGGACCCAAAGGCGTGCACATTTTTGTTTTTTTTGCATTACTAGCACTAGAAAGCTGATTCAAATGATCAACTCATCAAAAGGCTTTGATGATTTGAATCAGGTGTGTAGTGCTAGGGCAAAAAAACAACCCTTTGGGTCCCATGGGCCAGGATTGAGAGTGAATGGTGTGTCTCATTCTCACTCTCTCTCTGTTTTTAAGAACGAATGGCTGATGAGAAGAGAGTTGGTGTTCCCTCTAACCTTTCCCTCTAATAATAACCGACGATAACTTTATCTCGAGAACTATGTTTGTCTTCTCGCTCCCTTCCTCACTCCACCTATCCCCTCTCTCTCTCTCTGTTAAGGGCTGGACCTGTGCCTTGTGAGGCTGGACCTATTGGTTAAACATAGCTCGGGTCTTCTGACCATGCGGTGACTGGTAATAAGAGGACTGGTTGTGTGCCAGCAGAGGCTGCTAGACTGACTGACAGCAGCTAGACCTCCCCAATTAGAATGTCTGCATTGTTTCAGCTGTGGAACATGGATCTGAGAGTCAGTTCCATTAACTCTCGGTCCATTATCCCTCTGAGCTGAATTACACTCTAATGTACAGTATTTTTGAAACAAGATCGTTTCGAGAGCTGTAATTTGTATTTTCAAAATACTTTTCTATAAGAAACATTTAAGTGGTTTACAATTTTGTAGCCCCTTTTCACCCTATCAGTGGTGGGGAAAGTACACAATTGTCATAAAAAGTAAAGATACCTTCATAGAAATTGACTCAGGTAAAAGTGAAACGTGAAAGTGTTCTCTTGATAAGTGAGTGACCATTTTCCTGTCCTGCTAAGCATTAAAAAAATGTAACAAGTACTTTTGGGTGTCAGGGAAAATGTATGGAGTAAAAAGTACATTCTTTTTTTTAGGAATGTAGTGAAGTGAAAGTAAAAGTAATCAAAAATATAAATAGTAAAGTACAGATACCCCCAAAATCTACTTAAGTAGTACTTTAAAGTATTTGTACTTAAGTACTTTACACCACTGCACCCTGCATTGGTATCAGAAGTCTGATGGCACTATGGTGTGATAAGAGTGTCTGCAAAATAAACTAAATATAAATGTCATGTAAAAAATGAATAATTGCATAGCATGCTGAGTATTATTCTAATGAGCTCCGTCCCAAAACAAGGCCAATACTGCTTTGCAGTTCATTTTGGTATGTTCATATACTGTACATTTACATTTTGGTCATTTAGCAGATATGACTTACAGTCAGTGTATTCAACTAAGGAAGATAAACAAGAACATATCACAGTCATAGCAAGTCAAACGTTTCTGTAACTATTACTGAGAATGTTCCTGCTGTTCGGCCTGGCATTTTTGTATTTTATAATAAAATACTTTACAAAATACAAGTATTTTGTAGTTTATTTTGATACATTGATCTTTATGGTATTTCGTAATTGTATTTTGTTATTTTTGCCCATTCCTGTGCCACAACTGCACTATACACACTCTCCCCTGCTAGCAAAACAACTAATGGAATGGAAAAGGGAGATAAAGTAGGGAGATAAAACTACAAATCCATCACTACCATTGACCCCCTAATGGCTATACAAATATGCTATTTACAGAGTGTACTGGTAGGGACCAGGGCAGTCTAGTCACAGGGGAGCTGCTCACGATTCTGCCCAGAAAGAGAATTCTGAGGCATAGAGAAGAGAGGGCTGATGGGAAGTGTGCTGTTGACCAGCGTTATCTAATATTAAATATGTATTCCCACGGGGAGAGTGAAAGAGAGAGAGAGAGAGAGAGAGAGAGAGAGAAAGCTGCTGTTATGAAACCAACTGTGTGTTTTTTAAACCTTTAAGGAGATTTACATCGTTGTGGTTAGTGTGTGTCCATTTCTGTCTGTGTGTATGCACGTGTTTATGCCATGCACGTGTGGGTGGTGGGACTGTGTATTAGTGTGTGAGCACTAGTGTGTGTGTGTGTGTGTGTGTGTGTGTGTGTGTGAGAGAGAGAGAGAGAGAGAGAGAGAGAGAGAGAGAGAGAGAGAGAGGGAGAGACAGAGAGAGACATAGAGAGAGAAAGAGAGCGAGAGAGAGAGAAAGGGAGATAGAGAGAGAGAGAGAGAGAGAGAGAGAGAGAGAGAGAGAGAGAGAGAGAGAGAGAGAGAGAGAGAGAGGGAGAGACAGAGAGAGACATAGAGAGAGAAAGAGAGCGAGAGAGAGAGAAAGGCAGATAGAGAGAGAGAGAGAGAGAGAGAGAGAGAGAGAGAGAGAGAGAGAGAGAGAGAGAGAGAGAGAGAGAGAGAGAGAGAGAGGGGGCATGGGATGCCCCACTAACTGCTAACTTATGCACACAGCAGCACCATAGTGGCATCTTGCTGATTTCTCTTTAGGCAGTGCAACTGAACAGTGGACATAACGAGACATCACAACCACAGCACCTGAAGCCACGAACCCCCCCAGGCTCTGATTAGGAAGTTCTGAGTCGGAACTGCTTCACTTTGGATTCTAATAACATTTAGACAAGTCAATAACACCTGCACACTACTTAAGCTCTCATATGACGGCTGATACTGCCATTCTGTGTACAGATAGGGAAACCGTGAGACATGAACCTGCGGACAAACAAGCAACAACATAGGCCCACTTGCACCTGCAAGCATAAAGTAGTACACACCAGAAACACAACACAAGTTTGTCTGTAGTATTAGTTTGTAGCAGTATTAGACATCAGTCCAGGAGAACTCGGACTCACCTGTGTGGTTGATGGTAGCTGCCTGTGACTCTAACTCTGTTGGGGACTCAGTCTGTAGCTTAGGCTGTGTCTGTGGTTCTGTCTGTGTCTGTGCCACAGTCTGTGCCTTTGTCTGAAGCTCTGGCTGTGTCCATACTCCAGTCTGTGTCTCTGTAGCAATGGGAGGATCAGAGGTGGTCTCTTGGAGGAGGGGGCTGACCGACGAGCATGCAGCCAGGGTCAGTGCACACGCCAGGGGCCACATTGGGGCCCACCCACCCGGGGGCCTACCTCCTCTAGACATGGGGACAGGCAGGAGAGGAAGATACCAAGACGTCCTCAGTAGCAGTAGATGTCCTTTCTCCGTCACTCTCTCATGGCCAGATGACACTCACAGCTGGTCCCTTACCGCCCCGCCACTCAAGGTGCCCCAGCAAAAGCTGCAGAAACACAGTTGTTCTTCAAATCACTTCCTCTCACAGTGTCCTGTCCTCTTCCCAGTCCTAGTCTCGTCTCTTCACTCCCTGAGTGGAGACAAAGAGGTCTGTGTGTGGCCCATGTCGCTGGTGCGCTGTGGATCGTAGCCACTCTGTAATCTGCCTGTCCCTGCAATCTCTGCACAATGCCTTTTTCTCTCTACTCTCTCTCTCTTTACTCCCTGCCTCTGTCCCTTCTCTCTCTCTCTGCCTTCCTCTCTGCTTTCCTTCTCTCTCTGCTCCCTGTGATCCCCTGTTCTGACGGCAGCTCTTACGTAACCCGCTGTAGAGCGGTAATTCATGCACTCTTAAATCCTGATATTCCTGGTCGCTGCTCCCCCTCCCTCTCTCTCTCTTTCCCCCTATCCTCCCACCCTCCCTCTTCCCCCCTATCCTCCCACCCTCCCTCTCTTCATCCCAGGGCTGAGTGTGTGAGAGTGAGAGAGAGAGAGAGAGAGAGAGAGAGAGAGAGAGAGAGAGAGAGAGAGAGAGAGAGAGAGAGGGAGAGAGAGAGAGAGAGAGAGAAAGAGAGATGTTGAAAACCATGTTTCACAGGTAAGTGGATCTGTGCGGGAAAAAAATAACAGTTTGCATTATTGAGAAAACTGCATAAGCAGCCAACAGCATCGGCCAGCATCACCTCTGGGACAAAGCATAGCACAGGAGCGCAGCAGTATGCTCAGTACATCGATAATGACATAAAAATTATACTGCGCTGTTTGAAGTAAGATCACACTGTAAAGATGCAAAGCCACAATTCCCATCTCGGGACGGCAGGGTAGCCTAGTGGTTAGAGGCAGGTAGCCTAGTGGCTAGAGTGTTGGACTAGTAACCGAAAGGTTGCAAGTTAAAATCCCCGAGCTGACAAGGTACAAATCTGTCGTTCTGCCCCTGAACAGGCAGTTAACCCACTGTTCTTAGGCCGTCATTAAAAATAAGAATTTGTTCTTAACTGACTTGCCTAGTTAAATAAAGTTTCAATAAAAATCTCTAACGGAAACTAGAAGCTGTGAATGGCTCGTTTCTCCTGCAGTACTCTCTGATCACTAACGGGCTGGACTGGCACAAAAAGTATATTTTAGATCACAGCCTCTATTATTCAACAGTCATCAGCATGGCTTCCTGTCTTGTCCAGGCTGCAATCTCTGACCTGATTCACCTGGCACTTTAACAACCACAGTGAAAAACATTCACAAATATCACCGGTCAAGTGTGTATGTTAAATTCAATGGTGTTGTTGGGCTCAGTGAAACGATCATGTCTTTAGATAAACGTGCAGGGGTCTTGTCGGGGTCACAGATCGTGACTTTAAAAAAAGGTGCAGGGGTCTTGTTGGGGTCACTGATCGTGACTTTAAAAAAAGGTGCAGGGGTCTTGTTGGGGTCACTGATTGTGACTTTAAAAAAAGGTGCAGGGGTCTTGTTGGGGTCACTGATCGTGACTTTAAAAAAAGGTGCAGGGGTCTTGTTGGGGTCACTGATCGTGACTTTAAGTAAAGGTGCAGGGGTCTTGTCGGGGTCACAGATCATGACTTTAAATAAAGGTGCAGGGGTCTTGTTGGGGTCACTGAACCTATCATGACTAGATAAACATAGACTGAAGCCATCTGAAATGGCCGACAAACTCCTAGCTCGAATCGTAATGTTCTGCTTCACGTAGGATTCAAATGAAGTTGACAACATAACACAACAACAAAAACAACAACAACAAACACGAAGCAGCGTCTTCGTCACAATCCCCAGATGAATCGTCTTCATGGAGACAGAGATGATAAGATACACGGTTCAGTAACACAACAACACAGAGGCAACGCATCGTTCTTCACAGCCCCTCTGTGTCTCTGGTGGATATGTGTCACACTTCAGTGCAGGGGTACAGAGTGCATAAGAGCACAGATGAGTACAGAACTGAGGAGCACAGCAGCACGCAGCTAAAGCCACTAACAGGATGTGCTCTGCAGGAGATAACTGAGGAGCAGGTCACTCAGGGCAGATGAGCTTTGCACCTACAGGTCAAGGGCAATCACAGCCACACCGTAAATGCATTGTGAACGGCGGGAGAGAGATACACAGAGAGAGATAGAGAGAGTGATGCACACGTAGACTGTTCATATACTACCACCACATCACATTTGACCAGATCTTATCAACATGGTCGGCTGTTACAGTCGTTTCTCTGAGAGCGATAATAACCGTAGAGATGTTTTACTGCTGTACAGTTACAGTAACCTAACTAAGCTAGCAGGGCCATGTGAAAGGCTGTAAAGGTCTGTAACAGGGAGGCAGCAGGCAGCAGCTTTAGAGAGGGGGATTTAAGGCCTCCTGGGGCTGAAAGGCTACAGTAGATACAACAGTGGATCTGATTCTCAGGCTCATGCCTGCTGTGCTGTGGTTCTGCCAACCTTGGCCCTGTCCCATCCCCTCATGTGAACTTGTGGGTGTAGCAAGCGCTCCAGCAGGTATATTTCACTAGTCACCCCCAAAGTCTACTCCTCTTTAGCCACCTTTCCTTCCAGTTCTCTGCTGCCAATGACTGGAACGAATTGCAAAAATCACTGACGCTGGAGTCTTATATCTCCCTCACTAACTTTAAGCATCAGCTGTCAGAGCAGTTTACCGATCATCGCACCTATACACAGCCCATCTATAAATAGCCCACCCAACTACCTCATCCCCATATTGTTTTTTTTTTTTTGCTCCTTTGCACCCCATTATCTCTACAAATACATTCATCTTCTGCACATCTATCACTCCAGTGTTTAATTGCTAAATTGTAATTATTTTGCCACTATGGCCTATTTATCGCCATACCTCCCTAATCATACTACATTTGCACAGACTGTACATAGATTTTTCTATTGTGTTATTGACTGTACTTTTGTTTATTCCATGTGTAACTCTGTGTTGTTTGTGTCACACTGCTTTGCTTTATCTTGGTCAGGTCGCAGTTGTAAAAGAGAACTTGTTCTCAACTGGCCTACATGGTTAAATAAAGGTGAAATAAAAACCAAATAAAAAATGCTTTACCATGATGGGATACTCCCTCTATAGTACTAGCTTATGGTGTCTTTGCACTGAGAGGCTATATGGAACAATGTACTCCAGAGTACTCTGCTTGACTGGATACTGGAGAATACTGTGATATAGGCCTACTGGGCAGTGTAGCACTAGAGAGTATTTTGATGAATTGGGTGCACCATCTATAGAATTAGAAGTAATTCTATCTGGTTACTAATTCTACAGTCTTCAGTCACTGAGTCTTCACGTGTGCTAGGCGACTATAGCCTCTCACGCACATAGCTGATGAACCAGAATACCAGACACAGTGCAATTTACATATGTCGGATCTTAAATGGATCACTCTTTCGTTGATGAGAATTTTCCTGCACCGCAGGAAATGCAGATGAGCTTTGTGTTTTACATAAATTTGCTGAAAACCAAAACTAACACACGGTTATTTTAACAGTATTGCACTTTTCATGAAGCCTACTTTTGGCCAGCTAATAGCCCAACCACCGATCAAGCAACAATGTGGGCTAAACGTAAAAATCCTGTTTCTGCAGGATTATTTTGTTGAGACAATATAGGTCAAATTAAGATCCTACATCTGTACCTCACTACAGGACCATACGTATGGCTCTGTACCAGACTAACCACACACCCACCTTTGACACAGTCTCAGTGAGCTGGGAGCTCTATGGTACTAATGAGTCTGTTAACCTGACTCTTACCCCTGGGTTTTACCCCGACACAGAACCAACCAGTCCCAGGCCTAATGTGATGATCGGCCCCAAGCCAGTCAATCCAACCCACCTGTTCTTAGTGTTACTTGTCCATACTAGAAGGCAATGATCTCCTGATCCGCACCACAACAACAAGAAAAGAAAACACACACATATAAACACACACACATGTACACACAAACATTGTTCAGCAACATTGACTAAGTTGATCCCTGTTACGATGTAAAGAGGGTTAGGAGGAATTAGGCAACATTGATTGGGTTATACAACACCTGGCCTTGTGTCCTCTCTGCAGACACACACGCACGCACACACAAGCACATATACATACACACACATGCATGAAGGAACACACATTGACACACACACACACACATTAGACACACACACATTATATCAGTCAAGACAGATCAAGGGCCAGTGGATCTATACAGGCTAACGTCCATGTAATGTAATGTTGTGGTAGTCTATGAACAGTCTATGTTTGCATCTCTCTCTCTCTCTCTCTCACTCTCTCTCCCTCTCTCTCTCTCTCTCTCTCTCCCTCTCTCTCTCTCTCCCTCTCTCTCTCTCTCAATTCAAGGGGCTTTATTGGCATGGGAAACATGTGTTAACATTGCCAAAGCAAGTGAGGTAGATAATATACAAAAGTGAAATAAACAATACAAATTAACAGTAAACATTACACATACAGAAGTTTCAAATATACAGTGTTGTAACAATGTACAAATGGTTAAAGTACACAGGGGAAAATAAATAAGCATAAATATGGGTTGTATTTACAATGGTGTTTGTTCTTCACTGGTTGCCCTTTTCTTGTGGCAACAGGTCACAAATCTTGCTGCTGTGATGGCACACTGTGGAATTTCAACCAGTAGATATGGGAGTTTATCAAAATTGGATTTGTTTTCAAATTCTTTGTGGATCTGTGTAATCTGAGGGAAATATGTCTCTCTAATATGGTCATACATTGGGCAGGAGGTTAGGAAGTGCAGCTCAGTTTCCACCTAATTTTGTGGGCAGTGAGCACATAGCCTGTCTTCTCTTGAGAGCCATGTCTGCCTACGGCGGCCTTTCTCAATAGCAAGGCTATGCTCACTAAGTCTGTACATAGTCAAAGCTTTCCTTAAGTTTGGGTCAGTCACAGTGGTCAGGTATTCTGCCATTGTGTACTCTCTGTTTAGGGCCAAATAGCATTCTAGTTTGCTCTGTTTTTTTGTTAATTCTTTCCAATGTGTCAAGTAATTACCTTTTTGTTTTCTCATGATTTGGTTGGGTCTAATTGTGCTGCTGTCCTTTGGCTCTGTAGGGTGTGTTTGTGTTTGTGAACAGAGCCCCAAGACCAGCTTGCTTAGGGGACTCTTCTCCAGGTTCATCTCTCTGTAGGTGATGGCTTTGTTATGGAAGGTTTGGGAATCGCTTCCTTTTAGGAGGTGATTTAAATTTAAATTTGATTTAAATTTAACAGCTCTTTTCTGGATTTTGATAATTAGTGGGTATCGGCCTAATTCTGCTCTGCATGTATTATTTGGTGTTCTACGTTATACACAGAGGATATTTTAGCAGAATTCTGCATGCAGAGTCTCAATTTGGTGTTTGTCCCATTTTGTGAAGTCTTGGTTGGTGAGCGGACCCCAGACCTCACAACCGTAAAGGGCAACGGGCTCTATGACTGATTCAAGTATTTTTAGCCAGATCCTAATTGGTATGTTGAAATTTATGTTCCTTTTGATGGCATAGAATGCCCTTCTTGCCTTGTCTCTCAGATTGTTTACAGCTTTGTGGTAGTTACAGTGCCTTGCGAAAGTATTCGGCCCCCTTGAACTTTGCGACCTTTTGCCACATTTCAGGCTTCAAACATAAAGATATAAAACTGTATTTTTTGTGAAGAATCAACAACAAGTGGGACACAATCATGAAGTGGAACGACATTTATTGGATATTTCAAACTTTTTTAACAAATCCAAAACTGAAAAATTGAGCGTGCAAAATTATTCAGCCCCTTTACTTTCAGTGCAGCAAACTCTCTCCAGAAGTTCAGTGAGGATCTCTGAATGATCCAATGTTGACCTAAATGACTAATGATGATAAATACAATCCACCTGTGTGTAATCAAGTCTCCGTATAAATGCACCTGCACTGTGATAGTCTCAGAGGTCCGTTAAAAGCGCAGAGAGCATCATGAAGAACAAGGAACACACCAGGCAGGTCCGAGATACTGTTGTGAAGAAGTTTAAAGCCGGATTTGGATACAAAAAGATTTCCCAAGCTTTAAACATCCCAAGGAGCACTGTGCAAGCGATAATATTGAAATGGAAGGAGTATCAGACCACTGTAAATCTACCAAGACCTGGCCGTCCCTCTAAACTTTCAGCTCATACAAGGAGAAGACTGATCAGAGATGCAGCCAAGAGGCCCATGATCACTCTGGATGAACTGCAGAGATCTACAGCTGAGGTGGGAGACTCTGTCCATAGGACAACAATCAGTCGTATATTGCACAAATCTGGCCTTTATGGAAGAGTGGCAAGAAGAAAGCCATTTCTTAAAGATATCCATAAAAAGTGTTGTTTAAAGTTTGCCACAAGCCACCTGGGAGACACACCAAACATGTGGAAGAAGGTGCTCTGGTCAGATGAAACCAAAATTGAACTTTTTGGCAACAATGCAAAACGTTATGTTTGGCGTAAAAGCAACACAGCTCATCACCCTGAACACACCATACCCACTGTCAAACATGGTGGTGGCAGCATCATGGTTTGGGCCTGCTTTTCTTCAGCAGGGACAGGGAAGATGGTTAAAATTGATGGGAAGATGGATGGAGCCAAATACAGGACCATTCTGGAAGAAAACCTGATGGAGTCTGCAAGAGACTGGGACGGAGATTTGTCTTCCAACAAGACAATGATCCAAAACATAAAGCAAAATCTACAATGGAATGGTTCAAAAATAAACATATCCAGGTGTTAGAATGGCCAAGTCAAAGTCCAGACCTGAATCCAATCGAGAATCTGTGGAAAGAACTGAAAACTGCTGTTCACAAATGCTCTCCATCCAACCTCACTGAGCTCGAGCTGTTTTGCAAGGAGGAATGGGAAAAAATTTCAGTCTCTCGATGTGCAAAACTGATAGAGACATACCCCAAGCGACTTACAGCTGTAATCGCAGCAAAAGGTGGCGCTACAAAGTATTAACTTAAGGGGGCTGAATAATTTTGCACGCCCAATTTTTCCGTTTTTGATTTGTTAAAAAAGTTTTAAATATCCAATAAATGTCGTTCCACTTCATGATTGCGTCCCACTTGTTGTTGATTCTTCACAAAAAAATACAGTTGTTTGAAGCCTGAAATGTGGCAAAAGGTCGCAAAGTTCAAGGGGGCCGAATACTTTCGCAAGGCACTGTACCTGTGGCGCTGATGTTTAGGCCAAGGTATGTATAGTTTTTTGTGTGCTCTAGGGCAACAGTGTCTAGATGGAATTTGTATTTGTGGTCCTGGTGACTGGACCTTTTTTGGAACACCATTATTTTGGTCTTACTGAGATTTACTGTCAGGGCCCAGGTCTGACAGAATCTGTGCATAAGGTCTAGGTGCTGTTGTAGGCCCTCCTTGGTTGGTGACAGAAGCACCAGATCATCAGCAAACAGCAGACATTTGACTTCGGATGCTAGTAGGGTGAGGCCGGGTGCTGCAGACTTTTCTAGTGCCCGCGCCAATTCGTTGATATATATGTTGAAGAGGGTGGGGCTTAAGCTGCATCCCTGTCTCACCCCACGACCCTGTGTGAAGAAATGTGTGTTTTTTTGCCAATTTTAACCGCACACTTGTTGTTTGTGTACATGGATTTTATAATGTTGTATGTTTTACCCCCAACACCACTTTCCATCAGTTTGTATAGCAGACCCTCATGCCAAAATGAGTCGAAGGCTTTTTTGAAATCAACAAAGCATGAAAAGACTTTGCCTTTGTTTTGGTTTGTTTGGTTGTCAATTCGGGTGTGCAGGGTGAATACATGGTCTGTTGTACGGTAATTTGGTAAAAAGCCAATTTGACATTTGCTCAGTACATTGTTTTCATTGAGGAAATGTACGAGTCTGCTGTTAATGATAATGCAGAGGATTTTCCCAAGGTTACTGTTGACGCATATTCCACGGTAGTTATTGGGGTCAAATTTGTCTCCACTTTTGTGGATTGGGGTGATCAGTCCTTGGTTCCAAATATTGGGGAAGATGCCAGAGCTAAGGATGATGTTAAAGAGTTTTAGTATAGCCAATTGGAATTTGTTGTCTGTATATTTTATCATTTCATTGAGGATACCATCAACACCACAGGCCTTTTTGGGTTGGAGGGTTTTTATTTTGTCCTGTAACTCATTCAATGTAATTGGAGAATCCAGTGGGTTCTGGTAGTCTTTAATAGTTGATTCTAAGATCTGTATTTGATCATGTATATGTTTTTGCTCTTTATTCTTTGTTATAGAGCCAAAAAGATTGGAGAAGTGGTTTACCCATACATCTCAATTTTGGATAGATAATTCTTTGTGTTGTTGTTTGTTTAGTGTTTTCCAATTTTCCCAGAAGTGGTTTGAGTCTATGGATTCTTCAATTACATTGAGCTGATTTCTGACATGCTGTTCCTTCTTTTTCCGTAGTGTATTTCTGTATTGTTTTAGTGATTCACCATAGTGAAGGCGTAGACCCAGGTTTTCCGGATCTCTATGTTTTTGGTTGGACAGGTTTCTCAATTTCTTTCTTAGATTTTTGCATTCTTCATCAAACCATTTGTCATTATTGTTCATTTTCTTCGGTTTTCTATTTGAGATTTTTAGATTTGATAGGGAAGCTGAGAGGTCAAATATATTGTTAAGATTTTCTACTGCCAAGTTTACACCTTCACTATTACAGTGGAACGTTTTACCCTGGAAATTGTCTAAAAGGGATTGAATTTGTTGTTGCCTAATTGTTTTTTGGTAGGTTTCCAAACTGCATTCCTTCCATGTATAGCATTTCTTAATGTTACTCAGTTCCTTTGGCTTTGATGCCTCATGATTGAGTATTGCACTGTTTAAGTAGACTGTGATTTTGCTGTGGTCTGATAGGGGTGTCAGTGGGCTGGCTGTGAACGCTCTGAGAGACTCTGGGTTGAGGTCAGTGATAAAGTAGTCTACAGTACTACTGCCAAGAGATGAGCTATAGGTGTACCTATCATAGGAGTCCCCTCGAAGCCTACCATTGACCATGTACATACCCAGTGTGCGACAGAGCTGCAGGAGTTGTGACCCGTTTTTGTTGGTTATGTTGTCATAGTTGTGCCTAGGGGGGAATATGTGGGAGGGAATGCTGTCACCTCCAGGCAGGTGTTTGTCCCCCTGTGTGCTGAGGGTGTCAGGTTCTTGTCCGGTTCTGGCATTTAGGTCGCCACAGACTAGTACATGTCCCTGGGCCTGGAAATGATTGATTTCCCCCTCCAGGATGGAGAAGCTGTCTTCATTCAAATATGGGGAGATATAGGTAGCACACAGGAGGACATTTTTCTCTGTTAGGATAATTTCCTTTTGAATTTCTAGCCAAATGTAGAATGCTCCTGTTTTGATTAATTTAATGGAGTGAGTTAGGTCTGCTCTATACCAAATTAGCATACCCCCTGAGTCCCTTCCCTGTTTCACACCTGGTAGTTTGGTGGATGGGACTACCAGCTCTCTGTAACCTAGAGGTCAACCAGTGGGTCCGTCTCCTCTCTCTCTCTCTCTCTCTCTCACTCTCTCTCTCTCACTCACTCCTTCAATCTCTCTCTTTCAATCTCCCACTCTCAACATGCAATGTACAGGTATATACAGCCAAAGCAAAATACTTTCAGATTCAAGTCATCAGGAATCCTCTCTCTGTCACACAAAGGTGTTTCTGTTTGCTGTTTGGTCGGATTATGCTGATTATGAGTTAGAAGTGTGTCATGTGACTAGTTAGCCGGTCAGTAAAGTTTAAAATATACTTATTTATGTAGCTTTCATGTTAAACCCTTAAATGACCATGACATTATTTAGCCTATAATTAGCTATTTTATAGCTTTTTAAACAGCCAGGCCACGCCCTGACCGTGGTTCCTTTTTATGCCTCTATTTTGGTTCGGTCGGGGCGTGAGTTGTGGTGGGCATTCTATGTTGTTTTTCTATGTTTTCTTTGTGTTTGGCCTGGTATGGTTCCCAATCAGAGGCAGCTGTCTTTCGTTGTCTCTGATTGAGAACCACACTTAGGTAGCCTGTTCCCACCTGGTGTTTGTGGGTAGTTGTTTCCTGTTTTGTGTTGTGTCACCTTTCAGGACTGTTTCGATTTTCGT
Source organism: Oncorhynchus mykiss (assembly GCF_013265735.2). Lineage (NCBI taxonomy): Eukaryota > Metazoa > Chordata > Actinopteri > Salmoniformes > Salmonidae > Oncorhynchus > Oncorhynchus mykiss. The sequence goes on from NC_048579.1 coordinate 51,174,963, forward strand.
TGTTTCACTTTGTTATTTTGTATTTCGTGTTCAGTTATATTAAATTAACACGGACACTTACCACGCTGCGTTTTGGTCCGATCTTTCCTGTTCCTCAGATGAAGAAGATCGTGACACAGGCTATATTCAGTTGTATAATGACGAAACATGTGACAACTAACATTGACATATTCACACATTCACAGAACCGAGGAAAGCTTTGTCTGAATAAATAAGGCAAGATAGATGTGTAAAGAGAGTGGATCTCTTCAATTCCACAGCCCTCCACTCAAATAGGGGATTTAGCACTTACTGTACAGACAAATACCACCTGAGGGCAGGCTCGGGCTGCACTTCACTCTGACTGGTGAGGTATCCGTCCTTGGTACCAAGGACGCGCTGTGTATGGCTCAAAACTGGCATGGAACAAAACCGGTGCACATGGAACAACAAGCTATTACATTCAATAATCTGTTAATACCAGCACTTTCATTTATAAAGCACTCAAAACGATTATTTTTTCTTTACAAATCAAATCAAATCGAATTGAATACAGACTGTACATGTGGGTAGGGGTAAAAGTGACTAGGCAATCAGGACAGATAATAAACAGAGTATCAGCAGTGTATGGGAACGTGTTTATGTGTTAGCATTGGTGGCGTCAATATGCATGTGTGTGTGTGTGTGTGTGTGTTTTGTGTGTATGAGCGTGTGTAGTGTGTGTGCGTGTGCGTGCGTTGGAGTGTCAATGTAGTATGTGTGAGTATGTGGGTAGAGTCTAGTGAGTGTGCATAGAGCCAGGGCAAGAGAGTCCGTGCAAAACAACCAAGATAAATGAATAATAAAGGGAGTCAGTGTAAATTGTCCGTGTAGCAAATGTTAGGGTTACCAATGGTACATGACTGTAATATTATTACACATTGGACGCACTAAAACATCATCATCATCATCTTCTGCACACCATGCTGCAAACTCATGACAAGTCATTACTAAAAACTGATTGGCTTAGAGACCAGTGAGGCGGGGTGAAGGATGAGGTTGAGGAAATTAGCATACTGGAGGGTCATAAATGTGACATGTTATGAAAAGTCTTGGTGCTGAGAACCTCTTTATATAGACATTTGTTTTGCACTCACGGTAGCCGCCTGGTCTATCTCAAACATCAGCATTTTACAACATTTTATTTAGCCTTTATTTGAGCAGGGAGTCCCACTGAGATCAAGGTCTCTTTTGCAAGGGGGCTCTGCCTTATCTGGTATTCAGATAAGAATAGGTAGACAGTATTGAAAAAGAAGTCAGGAACCTATTTGTTGCACTTTTGGATCTCCTAGCTGAACTCAGAGGTGGGGGTTGCCTGCAGGTCAAGTACTGAGGTGAGGTTGTACAAAGAGCAGTTATTTCAGACGGAGGACTGTGCCCTGCAGACTGCAGTACATCGCCACCAGAACCAAACAAGCAGAGCCTGCCAGTTTTCACTCCAGAAGGAGACATTTAAAGGGATTTTTCTTTAACTTTCATTAAGACTTCATGTCACGCCAAAAAAAACGTTAAAAGGGACAAACAAGCCAGCTTCTCTGCGCTAAGACCGAACCCAGGCGAGCAGTCCCCGATGAGGCTGGAGGCCGCGGCAAGGATGGACCTTATCAAGAAGCTATGGAGAGCACGCAAGCTGATCCTGGTGGTGCTGATCCCGCTGTCGCTGCTGCCGTTGCCCCTCATCCACCCCACCAGCGTGAGTACCCGACTTCATCATATCATATCACTAGCATGACTAATATTGCGCATGGGTAGGCTATCGGCATTGTTCTTCCGAGTTAGCGTACAGTACATGAAGCAGAATCAAATTGGGGGTGAGAACAGCTGTAAGTGTCTTTATGATTATATTTAACCATAATACATACCCACAGTGCAAATATTTCGATGTACCTCATATTCTATTAATGCTTTGCTGATGGAGACTTGTTTTACGCATTATTTAAGCTATCGGCGTCTGTGCGTAAAGTGCACCATTTCGCGTGTTTACACTTCACAGTAGGGTGCATTGTTGTACAGCGGTTGGCACCACAGGCGGCTGGGAGAAGGGGAATCTGTGCCAAGCTATTAGGTTATATAACTCAGCTCAGCTATGTGGGGACGGGTCTGGTCGTTCTGTTTGCCTAGAACCACCTGCGGTTCCAGAATGCCCTCTCACCAATTACAGAATTTGTCAAGTTCAGAGAGGGACAGAACAATGGAGCATGTGGCCAGCTGCAGCTACAGAACCCCTCATGCTCTGTTTTCCTGTGTCAGCCTGAGAGAATTGTACTAATGTGCCTCTCTGGGTTCAAACCCAGGTTTTTTTTACACCGGGACTGTGTTAGCCCACTGAACTAAATCCTAGTCTTCAGGGTCCTTATTCATTATGATCTAAATCGCTAAACTGATCCTGAATCAGCACTCCTAGTCTGAGACGCTTTATGAGTACTGGCCCCTGGTCTCAGGGGCCAGTAGGGATCGTCCTTATCTCTGACAGCAGGATGAACTCAGCTCCTTGGGGTTTGAGTCAGGAGAAAATAATGTCTGTCTAATGAGCAGATTAACTGACTGAACTGTGTTCAGAGATTATCAGTAGAGATCATCATATGAAGGAATGCAAAACAGTGTTTCTTTTTAATCATCGTTGTTTCTCCAGAGGAAGATAAGGGTTGAATTGGCCTAATGAGTGAATCCATTCTTTCTGTAGTCATCTGGAAAAAAAATCTCACAGTCAACACTGATGAACGGTTATCCAGATTAATCATCTTTATAAAAGCATTTGGCCTTGAAGAAGAGATAACATGAATGCCTGAAAAGCCATCTTCTTTCGTTGATCTCGTCACTCACTTAAGGGTCATGTTGAGGCATGGTCTGAAAGGTGAAGTGACAATGCAACCTCCAGATGTGGACAGAAACTGTCTGCTGAGTCACCTTTGACCTCTTGAGAAGTGCTTGCTCATTGCAGTGAAATATCACACAGTCCATCCATACACATGCCAGATTGGAGAAACAAATTGAGCAATTGACCATTTAGAAACATATTTCCCTACTATCTAACCAAACGAAACCTGTCGGTAAATACGAGATACCCCATGATCGCCTCAATAACCCAGTTCTCTGATGAAACTGGAAAAAGGATGAGATTTTGAGTGAGTTTATTGATTCATTGAAAGTCCATTCATTGCATGGCAGTTCTCTACTGTGTGACAACCTCTGATCAATGATCTCTTGGGATCACTGATTGTCTCTGTCCCCAGTCTCCTGAATGACCGAGATCAGACATCACATCCCGTATCTGACAAACACTAACTACTGGGAGATAGTCAGGATCACCTCAGTTTCCTGGGGCAAAAGCTGGGGGCGCTTTCCCTGTGGCCAAAGTACATTATTACTGGACATGCCCAGTAGATCACAGAAAGGGGGTGTTGTGTTCCCACCTGGGGCAGTGTGGTCAGGACTGGGCATGTCCAGTAGGGCACATGTGGAGAACATGCCCAGGCAGGTGCTAGTGGCCAGGGTTGGTGGCTGCTGCCTCAAAGGCACCATAGAGGGGCCAAATAGTCTCTGTGTGATACACAGCAATATTCAACATTGTTTTCAATGAGCGGTTACACTACCAGTGTGTGTATGTGTGTGTGTGCATAGCTGGACAGTCCGATGGCGTGTGTGTGTATGTATAGCTGATATATTGCCAGACCCCTTCACCTCGCTGGCTAGACATCCTCTACTCGACCGGGAGTTACACGTTTACACTAGTCAGACAAGAGCCTGACACATCACCTGTATGCCACATATTATGGAAAGGGGAGATTTCTAAGGCTTCCTCACTTACGCATGATAAGTTACCGCTGGTTTACTGTACAATGTGACCACCACTGGTCCTACGGGACGTAGGAGTACTGTACGCTACCCCGTCTATGGTAACCAAGGATCATTCAGTGTGAGGATCATTCAATGTGGTCAAAGATATTCATCTATTTTAGATGAAAAGCTGCCTCAAGTTTCCAGAAAGCAAAAATGTTAAACAGGTACGTTTGAATGAAGGACATAACAAATCCCATTTTGATTAGACTGTTAGATTGGAATTCGGATGGGCTCTTTCACAAACTGAGCACATTCTCCATTGTTTCCATGGCAAATAAATGGTGCTGAAAGGTGAATAAGGAACACAGAGGTTCGGTCTCACGGTAACTTAGGAACTTGATAGATGCACACACACACGCGCTACTATTTGAATGTTTTTAAATGTGTGTAAATTGTAAAGTCTTTTGTCTGTGATGTATTTTGCGTTATGTGTCGGACCCCAGTAGGACTAGCTGTCTCCATTGGTGTCAGGTCATGGGGATCCTAATCAATCAAATCCAATCAAACCCTAACCCTAACCCTAATCACTTTCTTTCAGGCAGCAGTGTTATTGCACTCCGATAAACTCAGACATATGAACCCTGACAATATGTGGGACCTAGAAATGAGTTTGTTTGACCAGCATTTCACATCAAGTTTAACATTGACATATATGAAATAATTGACCGTGCTTTTATGATGAGAAACGTTAGGATACAATACAGGCATAAATGTATGAGGTATGGCCCTTGGCAAACTGCATTGTTGCATAAAAGCCCAATCCCTTGTCTCTTCCCTATGTCTCACCCCCTGTGTCTCTGTCCCCGGTGTCTCTGTCCCATGTAGGAGGCCTGCTGTGCGTACGTGTTGATAGTGACAGCGGTGTACTGGGTGTCAGAGGCTGTACCCCTGGGAGCTGCTGCCCTCGTACCAGCCTTCCTATACCCGCTGTTCGGAGTGCTCAAGTCCAGCGAGGTCAGTAAACTATCACTCACTCTAATCTCTCTTTTTCTCGCTCTCTGCTAAGGGCACTGAGGAACAGGGGCGCACACACACATATACACTGAAAAAAAACATAAACAGAACATGCAACCATTTAAAATATTTTACTGAGTTACAGTTCATATAAGGAAGTCAGGCATTCAAAATATATTCATTAGGCCCTAATCGATGGATTTCACATGACTTGGTCACAGATACCTTTAAAAAAAAAAAGTAGGGGCGTGGATCAGAAAACCAGTCAGTATCTGGTGTTACCACCATTTGCCTCACGCTGCGCGACACATCTCCTTTGCATAGTTGATCAGGCTGTTGATTGTGGCCTGTGGAATGTTGTCCCACTCCTCTTCAATGGCTGTGTGAAGTTGCTGGATATTGGCGGGAACTAGATCCCTGTCATACACGTCGATCCAGTGCATCGCAAACATGTTCAATGGGTGACATCTCTGGTGAGTTTGCAGGCCATGGAAGAACTGGGACATTTTTAGCTTCCAGGAATTATGCACAGATCCTTGCGACATGGGGCGGCGGATGAATGGCATGACAATGGGCCTCGGGATCCCATCAGAATATCCCTCTGCATTCAAATTGCCATCGATAAAATGCAGTTGTGTTCACTGCCCTAGCATATGCCTGCCCATAGCATATCCTCACCGCCACGATGGTGCACTTTGTTGACAACATTGACATCAGCAATCCGCTCGCCCACACAACATCATACACATGGTCTGTGTTTGTGAGGCCGCTTGCACGTACTGACAAATTCTCTCGGTTTATGGTAGAGACATTTACATTAAATTATCTGGCAACAGCTCTGGTGGACATTCCTGCAGTGAGCACGACAATTGCACGCTCCCTCAAAACTTGAGACATCTGTGGCATTGTTCTGTGTGACAAAACTGCACAGCCTTTTATTGTCCCCAGCACAAAGTGCACCTGTGTAATGATCATGCTGTTTAATCAGCTTCTTAATATGCAACACCTGTCAAGTAGATTGATTATCTTGGCAAAGGAGAAATGTTCACTAACAGGGATGTAAACAAATTTGTGCACAAAATATTAGAGAAATAAGCATTTTGTGCATATGGAACATTTCTGGGATCTTTTATTTCAGCTCATGAAACATGGGACCAATACTTTACATCTTGCATTTGTCTTATTTTTGTTCAGTGTACAAACACACAAATGTACATTCAAACCAAAAATATGTATTTTCTAATAATTCTTGTTCAACTGTAGATACGGTAATCTGAGCACCTGACTCCCACCAAGGCCGAATGAACTTGTATGTATTTAACTAGGCAATTCAGTTAAGAACTAATTCTTATTTACAATGACGGCCTACCAAAGGCAAAAGGCCTCCTACAGGGATGGGATTAGAAATGAAAATGTATTAAATGAAAATCTAGGACAAACACACACAGCTACATGTGTGGACCAGATGGATGTGAAGCGTATGGATGGATGCTTTATAGGAAGAACCTGAGAAGTCCTGTCCCATTGCTTTGTAATGCCTCTGTGATGACTGAAAGGGAAGTAGGTTGACACCTGGTTTACACCCGCTAACTCGCTAGATGTAGCCTCACGCGTGAACTAACAACCACAGACGATGTACTTGTACAGCACCGTCTAAGGTGTTTCTAAAGGCTTCATGAAGTCTTAAACGTTATCCTTCATTCATTATCCTTATCCTTATCCTTCATTCATTCATTATCCTTTCACCTATACTCTAAATTCTCCATCCTCCTCTCTTGTTATGTGAAGAGATGGTCATGATGTCACAGACCCATGTAAACATGTGAGTAACGTCATCAGATCATCAGTTATCACGAGGTGTCTGTATGCTAACGTCTAATATAATACAGGAAGCATGGTCGTCAGAACCTCTCTGTCCGTCTCCAGTGAAACACTTATCACTGAGATGATGGCCTAATGTACTGATCAAAGTAACCTATTAACCCCTGCTGGACAGGAAATGGTCTGTCATTAAACCAACCCAAAGTGGTCCCAATGACCACCATTAATGGTTCCCTCTCCTCACTATGTCAGTGTTACATAAAAAAAATAACCACTGAGTTGCTCATGTGATCTGATCGCATGGACAAAACCTGCCAAAGAAGGCTATTAGTGTTATTATAAGCTCTTGTAATCGTGTTTGGTAAATATCCACGTTTTTCTGCAACTCTTTGCTCTGATGACTAGACTTGTGTACTGTACTTAGTGCAGCTCTCTCACACCTCACCTTGCCTCGCCAATGGGATTGCTTTACCTCAGTTTTAACCTGGCACAAACAAGAAGGTGTTACGTGGAAAACCTTCCCCCTGCTCACTCTCGTGCCGTGCTTTGAGTTTTGGGTCACATTTTTGGTTCGTATGCCTCCAATTGCAAATGTTTGGAAAGGAGCAAAGCTCAGACGTGTTGATCCAACTGATCCATCTGAGCCCATCCTGGAGTACAGTATGTTCTTCTCAGAACTCAACCGGTTCTGATTAAAAATGAGAACTAGACAGAGACTGGAGAGAAGTCATGGTGGTTAGGAATATCTAGTCTAGTTCCAATAATCACAAAAGGTCAGTTCTCTGTAGTTAGAGGTCATGACCTGTGGTGGTATACAACAATATACTGACTAGTGACCATGTCAATACAGGATTTTTTGGGGACAAACATGAACATAGAAGAGGTCAAAGTAAACATTTTTTTAAATGAATCCAGGTGTGTGTTCGTGCGAGCCACATGTAAGGGTTGAGTGTATATGTACGTATAGAGTGCTATAAATACTGTGTGGTTGTCTTTGGTACAGGTAGCTGCAGAGTACTGTAAGGACACCACTCTGCTGCTGATGGGGGTGATCTGTCTGGCGGCCTCCATAGAGAAATGGAACCTCCACAAACGCATCGCTTTACGCATGGTCATGATTGCCGGAGCCAAGCCTGGCATGTAAGTACGCAGCTACCATGACACACACGTGCGTGCACACACGCAAGCATATATAAATCAATTACACACACCCTCAACTTCTCCTCTCTCCTGTGTGTATCCTCAGGTTGGTGCTGGGTTTCATGTGCTGTACGGTCTTCCTGTCCATGTGGCTCAGTAACACCTCCACTACTGCCATGGTGATGCCCATCGCTGAGGCCGTCCTGCAGCAGCTCATCAGCACCGGCGTGGCCGACACCCAGGAAGACTCCGAAACCGTCGAGGCCACCGAGGACGACTGCCTCGGCGGTATGGCTGCCCTTTCACAGCCTGCAGTAAACATCTCAGAGACATGATAAATTGTGCATCACTATAATCGTTAAACGGTTTTATTTTGCTCCTTTGCAGACAAGGAAGAGAATCTAGAAAAGAACCAACTAGAGCGTCTGTATCGCAGAGACAGGTAAGACCTGGGGAGCTTTTGAGACAGTCACTGAAGAATCACATACGATACGGTCTTGCAGTCCACATCATGAAAACAACTCCAGTGTTATGGTTTTGAACGTGTTGTGTTTTATCCACAGCTGCGTGAAGCAGGAGCTCTGCACTCTGACTGAGGTGAGAACATAAACCTTTGAAAATCTGTGTAAAAATATCTGTTGTTCCATTTTCTTACTTCAACGTTAATTCTCCATTGTGTGTTTTGTTCTCTCAGTTGCCGACTGTGGAGACTAACGGGGCTGGTAGGAAGGCCAGTAAGACCAGTCTGGGCCAATTGTCCCTAAAGCAGACCAACGGACAACTGCCATCGGTCAGTAGACAAACTCACTACACTCAGAGGCATAACCAGGGTTTGAGTTTTGGTGAAGCTCGGAAAGGCAGACCTTAGCGGTTAGAGCGTTGGGCCAGTAACTGAACGGTTGCTAGATCGAATCCCCAAGCTGACAAGGTAAAACTCTGTCGTTCTGCCCCTGAACAAGGCAGTTAACCCACTGTTCCTAGGCCATCATTGTAAATAAGAATTTGTTCTTAACTGACTTGCCTAGTTAAATAAAGGTCAAATAAAATACATTAAAATCAATACCCAATATATATTTTTTTAAAGTTGAAGCTAATTTATTGCTATTTGGAAAACAGCAAAAACGAGCAAAAATGACCCCAGACATTATCACCTTGGCTGCTGTAGGTTAATTCACCTCAATCAATCTACAAACACATCTGTAATGTTATACCCCTGAAAGGAAAGAAATTATCAACAGCCACATCACTGGCTGTTTTAGTAGCCTACTCTCTGTAAAGCAACATTTTTATGAGAACTTAGTATCCTTGGGACGTCCCTACCCCATTGAGTTGACATTTAAAATGGTTAAGGTTAGGGTTAGGTAGGGGTTTTGGCACCTTAATTGGGGAGGACGGGCTCGTGGTAATGGCTGGAGCGGAATTAGTGTAATGCTATCAAATAAAACAACTCCACTATCACATGGTTTCCATGTGTTTGATTCCATTCCATTTGCTCTGTTCCAGCCATCATTATGAGCCGTCCTCCCCTCAGCAGCCTCCACTGATCTACATACACTGCTCAAAAAAAATAAAAAATAACACATCCTAGATCTGAATGAATGAAAGATTCTTAAATACTTTTTTCTTTACATAGTTGAATTTGCTGACAACAAAATCACACAAAAAATATCAATGGAAATCAAATTTACCAACCCATGGAGGTCTGGATTTGGAGTCACACTCAAAATTAAAGTGGAAAGCCACACTACAGGCTGATCCAACTTTGATGTAATGTCCTTAAAACAAGTCAAAATGAGGCTCAGTAGTGTGTGTGGCCTCCACGTGCCTGTATGACCTCCCTACAACACCTGGGCATGCTCCTGATGAGGTGGCGGATGGTCTCCTGAGGGAAGTCCTTCCAGACCTGGACTAAAGCATCCGCCAACTCATGGACAGTCTGTGGTGCAACGTGGCCTTGGTGGATGGAGCGAGACATGATGTCCCAGATGTGCACATTTGGATTCAGGTCTGGGGAACGGGCGGGCCCGTCCATAGCATCAATGCCTTCTTCTTGCAGGAACTGCTGACACACTCCAGCCACATGAGGTCTAGCATTGTCTTGCATTAGGAGGAACCCAGGGCCAACCGCACCAGCATATGGTCTCACAAGGGGTCTGAGGATCTCATCTCGGTACCTCTGGCGAGCACATGGAGGGCTGTGCGGCCCCCCAAAGAAATGCCACCCCACCCCACACCATGGCTGACCTACCGCCAAACCGGTCATGCTGGAGGATGTTGCAGGCAGCAGAACGTTCCCACTGGAGTCTCCAGACTCTGTCACGTCTGTCACGTGTTCAGTGTGAACCTGCTTTCATCTGTGAAGAGCACAGGGCGCCAGTGGCGAATTTGCCAATCTTGGTGTTCTCTGGCAAATGCCAAACGTCCTGCACGGTGTTGGGCTGTAAGCACAACCCCCACCTGTGGACGTCGGGCCCTCATACCACCCTCATGGAGTCTGTTTCTGACCGTTTGAGCAGACTTGCACATTTGTGGCCTGCTGGAGGTCATTTTGCAGGGCTCTGGCAGTGCTCCTCCTGCTCCTCCTTGCACAAAGGCGGAGATAGCGGTCCTGCTGCTGGGTTGTTGCCCTCCTCCACGTCTCCTGATGTACTGGCCTGTCGCCTGGTAGCGCCTCCATGCTCTGGACACTACGCTGACAGACACAGCAAACCTTCTTGCCACAGCTCGCATTGATGTGCCATCCTGGATGAGCTGCACTACCTGAGCCACTTGTGTGGGTTGTACACTCCGTCTCATGCTACCACTAGAGTGAAAGCACCGCCAGCATTCAAAAGTGACCAAAACATCAGCCAGGAAGCATAGGAACTGAGAAGTGGTCTGTGGTCACCACCTGCAGAACCACTCTTTATTGGGGGTGTCTTGCTAATTGCCTATAATTTCCACCTGTTGTCTATTCCATTTGCACAACAGCATGTGACATTAATTGTCAATCAGTGTTGCTTACTAAGTGAACAATTTGATTTCACACAAGTGTGATTGACTTGGAGTTACATTGTGTTGTTTAAGTGTTCCCTTTATTTTTGTGAGCAGTGTATACATATCTATACGTGACTACCAGTTGTGCACTCATTCTCAGAAAGTAGTTTTTTGTTTCTTAGGGGATGCCTGTAGACACGGCAGGAGTCGCAGGACAATTTTAAAATTGCCTTTTGACCAGCATCTCGCAAACACACTATCAGCAGCGTCTACAGCTTTGCCAACGTCTCTAGTAAGCCAACTTCGAGCTGGGGTAGTGCGTTTCACGTCTCAGGCCCTCAGTCTGTGCCGCGAGAGGGAAGAGTTAGCCGTTTGAGAGAGTGGTCAATGTACTGCTAAAAAAATGCTAATCCAGGAAGCAAATCCAGAGGACGCATGCGACCATAACTAACAAACCACTGTTCATGATTCCACTCATTCGCAAAGAAGCAGGCTCAATAAAAACTTGGTCAGATCAAGAATATAAGCGTTCTGAGCTTTGACCAATGCTGGGAGAAATATTTAGATTTTGACCCATCATTTATTTTCTTTATTGTGTACGAAATACAAATGTATATACATGTACATACAGTGGGGAGAACAAGTATTTGATTCATTGCCGATTTTGCAGGTTTTCCTACTTACAAAGCATGTAGAGGTCTGTAATTTTGATCATAGGTGCACTTCAACTGTGAGAGACAGAATTTAAAACAAAAATCCAGAAAATCACATTGTATGATTTTAAGTAATTCATTTGCATGACATAAGTATTTGATCACATACCAACCAGTAAGAATTCCGGATCTCACAGGATCTCACAGACCTGTTAGTTTTTCTTTAAGAAGCCCTCCTGTTCTACACTCATTACCTGTATTAACATTACCTGTATTTTTCCAGAAAATCACATTGTATGATTTTTAAGTAATTCATTTGCCTTTTATTGCATGACATAAGTATTTGATACATCAGAAAAGCAGAACTTAATATTTGGTACAGAAACCTTTGTTTGCAATTACAGATTTCATACGTTTCCTGTAGTTCTTGACCAGGTTTGCACACACTGCAGCAAGGATTTTGGCCCACTCCTCCATACAGACCTTCTCCAGATCCTTCAGGTTTCGGGGCTGTTGCTGGGCAATACAGACTTTCAGCTCCCTCCAAAGATGTTCTATTGGGTTCAGGTCTGGAGACTGGCTAGGCCACTCCAGGACCTTGAGATGCTTCTTATGGAGGCACTCCTTAGTTGCCCTGGCTGTGTGTTTCGGGTCTTTGTCATGCTGGAAGACCCAGCCACGACCCATCTTCAATGCTCTTACTGAGGGAAGGAGGTTGTTGGCCAAGATCTCGCGACACATGGCCCCATCCATCATCCCCTCAATACGGTACAGTCGTCCTGTCCCCTTTGCAGAAAAGCATCCCCAAAGAATAATGTTTCCACCTCCATGCTTCACGGTTGGGATGGTGTTCTTGGGGTTGTACTTATCCTTCTTCTTCCTCCAAACACGGCGAGTGGAGTTTAGACCAAAAAGCTCTATTTTTGTCTCATCAGACCACATGACCTTCTCCCATTCTTCCTCTGGATCATCCAGATGGTCATTGGCAAACTTCAGACGGGCCTGGACATGCAGGATTTTAATCCATGACGGCGTAGTGTGTTACTAATTTTCTTTGAGACTGTGGTCCCAGCTCTCTTCAGGTCATTGACCAGGTCCTGCCATGTAGTTCTGGGCTGATCCCTCACCTTCCTCATGATCATTGGTGCCCCACAAGGTGAGATCTTGCATGGAGCTCCAGACCGAGGGTGATTGACCGTCATCTTGAACTTCTTCCATTTTCTAATAATTGCGTCAACAGTTGTTGCCTTCTCACCAAGCTGCTTGCCTATTGTTCTGTAGCCCATCCCAGCCTTGTGCAGGTCTACAATTTTATCCCTGATGTCCTTACACAGCTCTCTGGTCTTGGCCATTGTGGAGCGGTTGGAGTTTGTTTGATTGAGCGCGTGGACAGGTGTCTTTTATACAGGTAACGAGTTCAAACAGGTGCAGTTAATACAGGTAATGAGTGTAGAACAGGAGGGCTTCTTAAAGAAAAACTAACAGGTCTGTGAGATCCGGAATTCTTACTGGTTGGTATGTGATCAAATACTTATGTCATGCAATAAAATGCAAATGAATTACTTAAAATCATACAATGTGATTTTCTGGATTTTTGTTTTAGATTCCGTCTCTCACAGTTGAAGTGTACCTATGATAAAAATTACAGACCTCTACATGCTTTGTAAGTAGGAAAGCCGGCAAAATCTGCAGTGTATCAAATACTTGTTCTCTCCACTGCACATGTTTTTTCCTCCCCCACAAACAGTGACTCACTATACTTGCTCCTCTCTCCGTTCCAGACAGCAATCAGCATCCCAGAGCCTAAGAAGGAGAAGGAGAGCAAGAACTCTCGCTATCCCACCAAGAGAGATCATATGATCTGTAAATGTCTCTCTCTCAGCATCACATACGCAGCCACCATTGGAGGCCTCATCACCATCACGGGCACCTCCACCAACCTTATCTTCGCTGAACAGTTCAACAAGTAAGCTACATTACCATACACTGCATTGAATGCAGTTCAATAAGTACAATACCTGGTAAATACCCCATGGCCTATCAATACACTATCAGACAAATATCCCATGTGTAACAGTATTTCCAACCTGGGCTCGAACCAGAGACCCTCTGAACATATCGAAAACAGGCACCCACGAAGCATCGTCACCTATCGCGCCACAAAAGCCACGGCCCTCACAGAGCAAGGGGGAAAAAACGTTCAAAGTCTCCGAGCATATGACGTCACCAATTGAAACGCTACCAGTGTGCACCGCTAAATAGCTAGCTAGCTCACACTGGTCACACATAGTCTATTAATATCAAATCAAATTGATTTATTTTGCCCTTCTTACATCAGCTGATATATCAAAGTGCTGTACAGAAACCCAGCCTAAAACCTCAAACAGCAAGCAATGCAGGTGTAGAAGCACGGTGGCTAGGAAAAACTCCCTAGAAAGGCCAAAACCTAGGAAGAAACCTAGAGGAACCAGGCTATGAGGGGTGGCCAGTCCTCTTCTGGCTGTGCCGGGTGGAGATTATAACAGAACATGGCCAAGATGTTCAAATGTTCATAGATGACCAGCATGGTCAAATAGTAAGGACTGTGAACAGGTCAGGGTTCCATAGCCGCAGGCAGAACAGTTGAAACTGTAGCAGCAGCACGGCCAGGTGGACTGGGGACACCAAGGAGTCATCATGCTAGGTAGTCCTGTTGCATGGTCCTAGGGCTCAGGTCCTCCGAGAGAGAGAGAGAGAGAGAGAGAGAGAGAGAGAGAAAGAAAGCAATGTTACGTAACTGAAAAAAAGCTGGAAAGAAACAATCTTGATATGTTCGTCAAAAGAGAGATCAGGGTCCAGAGTAACACCGAGGTCCTTCACAGTTTTATTTGAGACGACTGTACAAAAACAATAGTGGTCCTAAAACAGAACCTTGAGGAACACCGACATTTACAGTTGATTTGTCAGAGGACAAACCATTCACAGAGACAAACTGATATCTTTCCGACAGATTAGATCTAAACCAGGCCAGAACTTGTCCGTGTAGACCAATTTGGGTTCCCAATCTCTCCAAAAGAATGTGGTGATCTATGGTATCAAAAGCAGCACTAAGGTCTAGGAGCATGAGGACAGATGGAGAGCCTGGGTCTGACGCCATTAAAAAGTAATTTACCACCTTCACATGTGCAGTCTCAGTGCTATGATGGGGTCTAAAACCAGACTGAAGCATTTCGTATACATTGTTTGTCTTCAGGAAGGCAGTGAGTTGCAGTGCAACAGCTTTTTCAAAAAACATTTAGAGGAATGGGAGATTCGATATAGGCAGATGGTTTTTTATATTTTCTGGGTCAAGGTTTGGCTTTTTCAAGAGAGGCTTTATTACTGCCACTTTTAGTGAGTTTGGTACACACTCAGTGGATGAAGAGCCGTTTATTTTGTTCAACATAGGAGGGCCAAGCTCTTTCAGTCGTTTAGTTGGAATAGGGTCCAGTATGCAGCTTGAAGGTTTATAGAGGCCATGATTATTTTCATCATTGTGTCAAGAGATATAGTACTAAAACACTTGAGTGTCTCCCTTGATCCTAGGTCCTGGCAGAGTTGTGCAGACTCAGGACAACTGAGCTTTGGAGGAATACGCAGATTTAAAGAGGAGTCCGTAATTTGCTTTCTAATGATCATGATCTTTTCTTCAAAGATGTTCATGAATTTATTACTGCTGAAGTGAAAGCCATCCTCTCTTGGGGAATGCTGCTTTTTAGTTAGCTTTGCGACAGTATCAAAAATACATTTAGGATTGTTCTTATTTTCCTCAATTAAGTTGGAAAAATAGGATGATCGAGCAGCAGTTCGGTGTGGCGCCATTTCCGTTCCAATTTTCTGGAAGCTTGCTTCAGAGCTCGGGTATTTTCTGTATACCATGGAGCTAGTTTTTTATAAGAAATGTTTTTAGTTTTTAGGGGTGCAACTGCATCTAGGGTATTGCGTAAGGTTAAATTGAGTTCCTCAGTTAGGTGGTTAACTGATTTTTGTTCTCTGACATCCTTGGGTAGGCAAAGGGAGTCTGGAAGGGCATCAAGGAATCTTTGGGTTGTCTGAGAATGTATGTAGCATGACATTTGATGCTCCTTGGTTGGGGTCTGAGTAGATTATTTGTTGCGTTTGCAAACATAATAAAATGGTGGTCCGATAGTCCAGGATTATGAGGAAAAACATTAAGATCCACAACATTTATTCCATGGGACAAAACTACATCCAGAGTATGACTGTGGCAGTGAGTAGGTCCGGAGACATGTTGGACAAAACCCACTGAGTCGATGATGGCTCCGAAAGCCTTTTGGAGTGGATCTGTGGACTTTTCCATGTGAATATTAAAGTCACCAAAAATGTGAATATTATCTGCTATGACTACAAGGTCCGATAGGAATTCAGGGAACTCAGTGAGGAACGCTGTATATGGCCCAGGAGGCCTGTAAACAGTAGCTATAAAAAGTGATTGAGTAGGCTGCATAGATTTCATGACTAGAAGCTCAAAAGACGGAAACGTCGGGTTTTTTTTTGTAAATTGAAATTTACTATTGGAAATGTTAGCAACACCTCCGCCTTTGCGGGATGCACGGAGGATATAGTCACTAGTGTAACCTGGAGGTGAGGCCTCATTTAACACAGTAAATTCATCAGGCTTAAGCCATGTTTCAGTCAGGCCAATCACATCAAGATTATGATCAGTGATTAGTTCATTGACTATAACTGCCTTGGAAGTGAGGGATCTAACATTAAGTAGCCCTATTTTGAGATGTGAGGTATCACGATCTCTTTCAATAATTTCAGGAATGGAGGAGGTCTTTATTCTAGTGAAATTGCTAAGGCGAACACCGCCATGTTTAGTTTTGCCCAACCTAGGTCGAAGCACATACACGGTATCAATGTGGATAGCTGAGCTGACTACACTGACTGTGCTAGTGGCAGACTCCACTAAGCTGGCAGGCTGGCTAACAGCCTACTGCCTGGCCTGCACCCTATTTCATTATGGAGCTAGGGGAGTTAGAGCCCTGTCTATGTTGGTAGATAAGATGTGAGCACCCCTCCAGCTAGGATGGAGTCCGTCACTCCTCAACAGGCCAGGTTGGTCCTGTTGGTCCAACAGGCCAGGTTGGTCTTGTTGGTCCAACAGGCCAGGTTGGTCTTGTTGGTCCAACAGGCCAGGTTGGTCTATCTTATGGGAGGGGCAGAAAACAGTTTACAACCAGCGATTGAGTTGTGAGACTGCTGTAGAGCTCATCACTCCCCCTAACTGGGAGGGGGCCAGAGACAATTACTCGATGCCGACACATCTTTCTAGCTGATTTACACGCTGAAGCTACAGTGCCTTGCGAAAGTATTCGGCCCCCTTGAACTTTGCGACCTTTTGCCACATTTCAGGCTTCAAACATAAAGATATAAAACTGTATTTTTTTGTGAAGAATCAACAACAAGTGGGACACAATCATGAAGTGGAACGACATTTATTGGATATTTCAAACTTTTTTAACAAATCAAAAACTGAAAAATTGGGCGTGCAAAATTATTCAGCCCCTTTACTTTCAGTGCAGCAAACTCTCTCCAGAAGTTCAGTGAGGATCTCTGAATGATCCAATGTTGACCTAAATGACTAATGATGATAAATACAGTCCACCTGTGTGTAATCACCAGATAATTAGACAATGTCGGCTACCCATCTGCCTATTGGCTTATTTACATATTCAAGCCTTTCTCAAAATGAAACACTGCCCCTTTAATTTTGACAAAAGCTTTTCACGGCAATGGCTTTTTAAAAACCGCTTGAAATGTAGCTTACACATTTTGTGTTGTTGTAGGAAGCAGTAACTCCCCATTGCTGACCTATACTTATCTATAACTGGCATAATAACTCGCTAACTAGCAAAGAATATCAACAAATGTGCACACCAGCCAATAGAATTCTACTCCGTTTCGCTCTGGCTCTGCCTACAACAAAATCACACACTCAATCTTGCAAAGTGAGATTTGTTTTGGTTTGTTGCATTGAAACGGGCCTAATTATAATGTTGATTCGGTCATAGAAAAAAACGATCTATATAGCTCAAACTAATCATGCAAATTCAGCGAATTTCAAGTGTCCCTACTCCGCATGGCATTTCTTCTGGGCTGCAGGCCTGGAGGAAGTGCGCGGCACCAGCGCAGTTTAGAGGGAACATAGAATTATACATGTCATGTTTAACTCAGTGACAGAGGGTGTCAGGGTCCATAGGAAACAAAAGGACAAAGAAGCCTGGGATTGATGGATTGAAGGATTGGTGTAAACCCTCTCAACAATCCAACAAAGCCGATTTCCTGGGCACTTTAATAAACCAGCTAGGCTAAGCCAGGGAAAACGGACTCTTTTCATGTAAAAGTAACTCGGACTGTAAATATCAGACTTCCTTCTCTCCCAGTCTATCCCCCTCCTTTCCTCCCTTCCCAGTGCAAGTAAAATATGTGAGACCCTGCTTAGCAACTCCTTCACGTCTAGCCCGGTCAAACTGGGGCCCAGATTGGTAAAGGACAGCTCTGTGAGCCAGGGGGTTTGCTGGTGATCCCCCAAAAGATGATTTATTGTCTTGAGTAGCTATAACAGGTCCACACTGGTGAAACCTAACCCTGTAGGCATTTGTATCCTGCTATTGCGGGAACAGAGACTTCCAACAGAGCAATGTTCACAACAACACCAGACCAGACCCATCCTCTTCAACACCAGTATGCAGATTTTGTCAAAGCAGTCAATCATCTGCAAAATTATTTAGAATTATTAGTATTAAATTATATTGATAGTCAAATGTGGTAATAGAAATAACTAATGATACTCAATATATTCTGCCTTGCACCTAATATGCAATGAGACCAGACTCCAAAAGATTCCCTCAACATCAATAGTCATTACTTCAGGATTTTGGGATACTTCAGGATTTTGGCAATTAAGCCCTTTATCGACCTCCCCAGAGTCCGATGTACTCATGAATAGCATTTTTATATCTGCACACAGAGGCATAAAATTGATATCTGTACAAGTCCATCTGACTGTGTGTGTGTAAACAGGACCTTGGCCGGTACTTCCACATGGAAAAAGGAATGAAACCCCTCAATAACCCTTGACCGCAGACAGTGTGTGTGTGTGTGGGGGGGGGGGGGGGGGGGCAAGATATCGAACAGCAGAGCAAGTATACGAAGAAGAAGCAGCGAGTCAGCTTGTCTTTCAGCAAACAGAGATATTACCATATCTCTTCCCAGTATTGACAACTACTAGATATCCTTCCACATAGGCCAGAGGCAGAAAATAGACCTGAACGTATTCTTTGTGTGGTCAATTTTTGTATTTTTTATTTCACCTTTATTTAACCAGATGGGCTAGTTGAGAACAAGTTCTCATTTACAACTGCGACCTGGCCAAGATAAAGCATAGCAGTGTGAACAGACAACAACAAAGTTACACATGGAGTAAACAATAAACAAGTCAATAACACAGTAGAAAAAATAAAAAAAGAGTCTATATACATTGTGTGCAAAAGGCATGAGGATGTAGGCGAATAATTACAATTTAGCAGATTAACACTGGAGTGATAAATGATCAGATGGTCATGTACAGGTAGAGATACTTGTGTGCAAAAGAGCAGAAAAGTAAATAAATATAAACAGTATGGGGATGAGGTAGGTAAATTGGGTGGGCTATTTACCGATAGACTATGTACAGCTGCAGCGATCGGTTAGCTGCTCAGATAGCAGATGTTTAAAGTTGGTGAGGGAGATAAAAGTCTCCAACTTCAGCGATTTTTGGGTCTTCAAACCCAGAACTACAATCTCCCGTAATTCCATCAGATGCTCCATTGGGTTCTGGGGGAGATGTATGAGATAAGATACTAACGAGACTAGTGAAGTCTCCACCCCTCTTAAAGGAAACTCTAAACCAAAGCCCCTCCACTTCCCAAAAATATTCTGCTTCAAATCTGTGCTTCAAATCCAAGCCCACATTTGAAGCACAACCTTCACCCAACCCTGAAACATCTAAATAACCAGTGCCAGAAAACATCGGAGCAACTGTTTCTCTTTTGTTGTCGCATCCATTTGGTCTGTCCACGAGAGATTACCCTGCAACTAGCAGTCCCTCACCATAGACATGACACCAAAAAGGTCAGATTCTGAACCTCTTGGCTAGATTGCTGGTGTTATACTATGAGGACAATACCCTTACCGATTGTGAGGTGCATTGGTTTAACGTTAACCGTGCTCTCTGTATCTCCTCCCATCACTAACTATTCTCTCTCTCTCTCTCCCCCCTTGCAGTCGCTACCCGGATGCGAAGGTGATCAACTTTGGGACCTGGTTCATCTTCAGTTTCCCCATCGCGATCATCATGCTGCTGCTGACCTGGGTCTGGCTGCACTTCCTCTTCCTCGGCTGCAAGTAAGCACCTCGCATGCATGCATGCGAAATGGAGGAAGACACGCACACAGGAACACGCACGCACACACACACACACACACACGTTGTGCAGGTATCTCAGTGATATTAACCTTATCTTGTTGTTGTGTGTCCAGTTTCAGGGAGACATGCTCGTTGAGTAAAAAGCGTAAGACGAGGAGAGAGATGCTGTCAGAGAGGAAGATCCACGACGAGTACATAAAGCTCGGGCCCATCAGGTGATTTTTAGACTCTTTTTCCAGTTATAGCTGGGACAAGAGACTAGCTGTACAGCCATATTTGAGGACTAATTGACTAAAAGCTGAATGAAAACAATAACACTGACCTGTGCATTGCCTCTCCTGTGCTGTAGCTATCCAGAGGTGGTGACAGGAGTGTTCTTCATCCTGATGACTCTGCTGTGGTTCACCAGAGAACCGGGCTTCGTACCCGGGTGGACGTCGCTGTTCGAGAAGTGCGTAGCCACCCTTTTGTAGTGTACTATCAAAGGGGGGGAAAATGGCGCACTATTAACGGAATAGGGTACCATTCCAAATGCAGTCTCTCTCATTGAGACTAACCTCGAATAAGGAACGTTCATTTTTTTTTTTAAAACAGCCTTGTTAAATGTCGTGTTCTGTTTCCGCAGGAAAGGCTACAGGACCGACGCCACTGTCTCTGTGCTGCTGGGCTTCCTGCTCTTCCTCATCCCGGCCCGCCGGCCCTTCTCTCGGGCCCCCAGAACCACAGCAGGGGGCGGCTCCACAGAAAAAGACCCAGACCCCCTGGCCCCCATGATCACCTGGAAGGACTTCCAGAATCTCATGCCCTGGGAGATCGTCATCCTTGTGGGAGGGGGCTACGCCTTGGCTGCTGGCTGCAAGGTACCAGGTTATATAGTATACTGTACAAACATGTAGCTACTCACCACAGGGCGGATAGCTTAGGATGACAACCATCTCAAACGGCCTAGTTCATGCTGCAAGGTAACATACAGGAGCTTTAATATGGATACTAGGCTATATACACTATACCAGGGCTTCTTCAACTAGAGTTCGGAACCCAAAGTGGGCCCTGGGCATGCGAGAGGTGGGTCGCAAGTTATGAGAGTACATCTATAATCACACACTATTTCATCCTAATTTGGGTCAATAGAGGACAATTTGGGTCACGGGAGGACGGTCAATGTCTCATTTGGGTCCCGATTTGAAAAGGTTTTACAACCAAATCTCTATGTAAATAGATGTTATAGAAGGTGCCAGACACTTTTTTTGGTTATTTCACTTTTGAGAAACTTACCCCAAACAGCAAATCACTTCCTAATTATTGTTGTGTAGTATGGGGGCCTTGAAAAAACATAAACAAAGGCTCCAGAAACACCCAAATACATCCTTTTAGAAATGACAAAGTTCTCAGTATAGTGACGCAGGTCTTTAGATGTTGTACACATGAAACGTTAGTTTCAGTTAATAAGAACAAATTCTTATTTAGAGTGGCGGCCTAGGAACAGTGGGTTAACTGCCTTGTTCAGGGGCAGAACCGATTTTTACCTTCTCAGCTCGGGGATTCGATCTAGCAACCTTTCGTTTACTGACCCAACGCTCTAACCACTAGGCTACCTGCCGCCCCATTGCGGGTTACAGTATATACTGTATACACGTTACTGTGTGAGCTATGAAGTTGCGTCACAATCTATAGTACAGACATTCGGCATGGTGTGTGTCTGATCATGTGGTGTGTGTGTGTGTCTGGTCATTGTGTGTGTGTTCAGGTGTCAGGGCTTAGTGTGTGGATTGGCAGACAGCTGGAGCCGATGAGTGGTCTCCCCCCGTGGATGGTCACGCTGCTGGCCTGCCTGCTCGTCTCTGCGGTTACAGAGTTCGCCAGCAACCCTGCTACTCTCACCGTGTTCCTACCTATCCTCTCTGCTCTGGTAAGAATAACAGTCATTCTCTGTCAGTCTTCTCTACCTTTCCTCTCAATTGTCTCTGGTAAGAAGCACACTCTGCTCTAGAGAGAACCACAGTCATGGTCTATTCTCTCTTCCCTAACTATCCCCTCTATCGCTGAGAGCCCGTGAAGAAAAACCTAAACCCCATCCATCAATTTCTCAGCTCGATTCCGAGTGTCCTCAAATAGCCTACACACTTCTACTCTCTTCTCTCAACATCAACACAACCATCTGCTCGCCTCCTCTCTCTGTCAATGTTATTGAAAACACTCCGAGACACCCTGTTCCTTTGCCTGACACTCAGTTATGTGACCTCTCTCCTCTCGCTCCCTCTCAGTCCGAGACCCTGAAGATCAACCCTCTCCACACACTCATCCCTGCCACCATGTGTGTGTCATTTGGGGTCATGCTGCCCGTCGGGAACCCCCCTAACGCCATAGTGTTCAGTTACGGACACGTGCAGATCAGCGACATGGTGAGACACAAACACATAAGCACCAACCCCACTGGGACGGGACTGCACAGTGCCAAGCAGAATCAAAGGCCGTTGTTGCAATAACACGCAATTCTGCACGTTTTTACGTAACACTCCTATTATACAAGATTATAACAGATTTATTTAATAGTCATAATACCTTTTAGTGACCAGCAATCAGTCACTATAACTAGAGCCCTGTGTTCTGCGCAATCATGTGACATGCCTGGATCTGAACCTTTTCATTTACAGCTTTTTCATCAGACTGTCCGCGTTTTCCTTTTTCCATCAGATGGTCCAGCACCATCCTCAGACAATTTCCTTCATTTTTGGTGTAATTCTCATATCTGGATAAATGCACGTTTTGTCGTCACATGCTCAAGTACATTGAAATGCTTCATTTGCAAGCTCCACCCAACAGTGCCGTAATCAACATCAAAATAGTATACCTAACAAAAATATATAGAGTAAAGAAGACATGAGAAATAAGAGGACTTGCTAAGTCACATAATTGCACAAAAACACAGGGCCTTAAATAGAACATAGAGGCTCAGGCACATACTGTAGCTCTTCAATGATAAGTGAGAGAACAAGCACATCTTTCTTACCCAGTGTTGTTGTCTGTCTCAGGTGAAGGCAGGCTTTGGGGTGAATCTGATTGGTGTTCTAGTGGTGATGCTGGCCATAACGACCTGGGGCGTGCCCCTCTTCAACCTGACTGAGTTCCCAGACTGGGCCGTCGACAGGAACATCACTGGCAGCTTATAACCACGTGGGGGTGCAGACAGTCGCACAGAGAGAGAGAGAGGCAGAGAGCGGAAGAATGCAGAAGACGTCTCTAAACAGAGACACTCGCCGTCTCTTTTACTGTAAATGCCAAATTGAAAGGGACTGAGGCTTATACCTTCAGCCGGGCTGGTAACGTCTGAGAATCGTGCAGGTTGGGGAAGACTGAGTGGAAGAAGCACCACAAAGGAAGAGTCGCAGGGGCTGCCTTTTCATAGGCGGCCCAATTCAGAATAGTTTTTTTTGTTTGTTTTTTTACCACTAATTGGTATTTTGACCAATCAAGATCAGATATTTTGCCAATAATTGCACAAAATATCTGAATTGGGTTGCCTGTGTAAACACAGCCAAAAGTAGCATGGAATAGACTCCGACTCTAGTCAATGGATCATATTGCCTTTTACTCCATATTACTGTATGTTGCTGCAAGTGTTACGTTTTATGGCGGTTCTAATCTCTCCAACATATAGCCCACCAAAAGAAAAAACATTGATTCACACATGACACAGCATCACTGCATGTCACATAATATTCCTATACGTTCCGCTAGCACAATAACCACAAAAACAGCATTCTATGCCTATGACACCGCTAACTCGGAGTATACTCTATATTTACAGTAGTATACAATCTTCACGGTGTTACATACCGGATCCCTACTGTTAGTGTGCTGAAACACCCTACATAGTACACTACTATTGACCAGAGCCATGGAGAATAAGGTGTCAAGGCAGATAAAAGAAACCAGAGAGAAAACTGCAGAGTAAAAGTGCCTCTCCAATCAATAGCCAAATCATGAGCTGTCTGTCGCTATGACGACAGGGCAAAGTGTACATAATTGTAGACCATATGACTTGTATAAAATGCTTTATATTTTGTTGTTGTTGAACCAATTGAAATGTAACCGTGTGCCTTTTTTTTGTACTTTATTCAGTCGCCATGAGAACGTAGGCGCGTTAAGCAATCTAAATCCCACATCTCGGTCTAGAACTTATCCAAAGTTGCACAAGTTCATACGTTGTGGTTTTAGAAGAAGGATCTAGAACCTTTGTAAATACATGCCAACTTGTGATATAAAAGATGTGCCGTGTGTCAAACCAATCCGACGAAGTGTAACGTTCATGAATAACATTTAACGTTGTGGTTCCACTCGTAGTCAACTCACTCAGAATAGGCCCAGATTCATGGGAAATGAAACCAATGTTATAAAATAATAATGAACCATTGACTCATCTTTATTTAACACAACAAATCACACACACACAGTCACTGTCTATTCATAAATAAAGCATCTCTGCATCCATCTTTGACAATAGCATGAATAAGAAATGAGTCGGTGGTTAAGACTATCCGTTACGGAGCTGTTGATGTGTTCAGTTGATATTTGGTCAAATAAAAGCATTGTCAACACCACATACAACCACTTGATGTTGTATTGAGAGAGCAGAGAGACACGGAGAAAGCCTGGAGAACCATTGTCAGTGACTTTTGAGGGGTGCACTTTCCACAGCACTCGCCGTGGTTACGTCACCACACACCTGTCCCCCGTGTGACGCCGGTATGGTCACTAGTCGGAGGCAAGGTGTGACCAAGTTAAGTGCACACTCGGGGAGAGGCTTGAGAATCTGACCGCGGCCCGTAGGTGACATCTACCCCGGCGTGTTCAGGTCTAGGTGTGAGGTCACTGACCTCCAGCGGCTGTCGTCGCTGGGAGGCATAGCAGGATTGTGCTCTTAGTGTCCAGTGACAGTCCACTGCTGTCCATCCTCAACCAGGAGGCCCCTGGAAGCCCTCCTCTCAGTCTTCTGACCAGTGGCTACCGGCTAGGACTGTGACTCTTTAGGCCCGGCAGCAGGCTCAAAGCCCTCCGTCTGCATCTTCTCCTTGTACTTCAAGAAGTCTCTCCTCTTGGTGAAGTATTTCACCTGTCGGTATCAATGTGAGATAGGATGTATTTGAGCAGGACCAGGCTTGGTGACCACAGTGAGTTTACTAATGTAGCTACATCAAAGCCAGTAATAACGGAATTTAGACCACCATGAATAGAAGCAGGGCTTTATATACATACATTCGAGATCTAGCCCTCCCTCTCTGGCTACCTCTGAGACAGTCTGTCATATTCCACAGAGTAACAGGTAGGTTATCGCTAGACCGACACCAGACAGGGAGACTCACCCACTGAGCAGGACAGCTCGCCTCAAACTCTTTCTGGAACTTCTCACAGGAGGCGGCATTGTCCTGGTTATAATCAAGGCACTTCCACAGCTCGTCCCTAGTGCCCCAGCATGCTTTTCTCTGTTTCGAGTCAGGGGCAGACATCGCTGGGCTCGGTGAAATTTACTAAAACAACAAGAGGAAAAAACAGGTTAAGTCAACCACATGGCACAATCTGCAATTTTAACAGCCTGACCTTGCCACTATGTTTGGTAAGGTCAGAGATGGGGGCTGGGGAAATATAATCACTCCTCCACAGTGCATTCGGAAAGTATTCAGACCCCTGGACTTTTACCACATCTTGTTACGTTACAGCCTTATTCCAAAATGGATTAAATAATGTATTTTCCTCATCAATCAATACACAATACCAAAGCACAAACAAGCTTAGAAATGTTTGCAAATGTATAAAAAAAAATTTAAACTCAAATATTACATTTACATAAGTATTCAGACCCTTTACTCAGTACTTTGTTGAAGCACCTTTGCCAGAGATAACAGCTTCGAGTCTTCATAGGGTATGACGGTACAAGCTTGGCACACCTGTATTTGGGGAGTTTCTGCCATTCTTCTCTGCAGATCCTCAAGCTCTGTCAGGTTAGATGGGGGAACGCTGAACAGCTGTTGTCAGGTCTCAGGTTCGATTGGAATCAAGTCCAGGCTCTGGATGGGCCACTCAAGGACGGACTTGTCCCAAAGCCACTCCTGCGTTCTTGGATGTGTGCTTAGGGTCGTTGTCCTGTTGGAAGGTGAACCTTCACCCCAGTCTGAGGTCATGAGCACGCTGTAGCAGGTTTTTATCAAGAAACTCTGTATTTTGCTCCGTTCATTTTTCCCTTGATCCTGACTAGTCTCACAGTCCCTGCCGCTGAAAAACATCCCACAGCATAATGCTGCCACCACCATGCTTCACAGTAGGGATAGTGCCAGGTTTCCTCCAGACGAGACTCTTGGCATTCAGGCTAAAGAGTCCAAACTTGGTTTCATCAGACCAGCCAAATCTTGTTTCTCATGGTCGGTGTCCTTTAGCAGGCCTTTTACTGAGGAGTGGCTAACCCAGACGACACTGGGCCAATTGTGTGCCGCCATACTGGACTCCCGATCACGGCCGGTTGAGATACAGCCAGGGATCAAACCAGGGTCTGACACCTCTTGCACTGAGATGCAGTGTCTTAGACCACTGAGCCACTTGGGAGGCTTCTGTCTGGCCACTCTTCTGTAAAGGCTTGATTGGTGGAGTGCTGCAGAGATGGTTGTCCTTCTGGAAGGTTCGCCCATCTCCACAGAGGAACTTTAGAGCTCTGTCAGAGTGACCATTGGGTTCTTGGTCACCTCCCTGACCAAGGCCCTTCTCCCCTGATTGCTCAGTTTGGCCTTGCAGCCAGCTCTAGGAAGGGTCTTGGTGGTTCCAAACTTCTTCCGTTGAACAATGATGGAGGCCACTGTGTTCTTGGGGATCTTCAATGCTGCAGAAATGTTTTGGTACCCCTCCCCAGATCTGTGCCTCGACACAATCCTGTCTCGGAGCTCTACCGACAATTACTTCGATCTCATGGCTTGGTTTTTGCTCTGACAACATTGGGACCTTATATAGACAGGTGTGTGCTTTTCCAAATCATGTCCAATCAATTGAATTTCCCCACAGGTGGACTCCAAACAAGTTGTAGAAACATCATGGATGATCAATGGAAACAGGATGCACCTGAGCTCAATTGAGTCTCATAGCAAAGGGTCTGAATACTTATGTAAATAAGTATTTGTCATTATGTAATTTTGCTTTGTCACTCAGTGCTGCCCACTCTCATTGAGAAACTCAAATTGAAGGCCATCCTGGGAACTGCAGGCTTCCATTAGCAACTAGATAATCCTCATAACTACTTGTGTGTGTGATTTGAAAATAATCGGTTCAAGGAGATACAGTGCCCTCCATAATTATTTGGACACGGAATAATTTTCCTTCTTTTGGCTCCGTACTCCAAAAGTTTGGATTTGAAATAAAACAATGACTGAGGTTAAAGTGCAGTATGTCAGCTTTAATTTCAGAGCCTTTCCATACATATCAATTACCGCACTTTTTGTACATCGTCCCCTCCATTTAGGAAAAATTCACTTATGTATATTGAAGTAGTCAATATATTCATGGCACACAATGACTACATCAAGATTGTGACTCTACAAATGTATTGGATAAACATGCTGTTTGTTTTGGCTGTATTTCAGATTTTGTACCCAATAGAAATGAATGGTAAATAATGTGTCATTTTGTTTTCACTTTTATTGTAAATAAGAATATAATATGTCTCTAAACACTTTCACACTAATATGGATGTCACCATCACAGATAATCCTGAATGAATTGTGAATAAGGATGAGTGAGAAAATTACAGACACACAAGTATCATACACCCCAGAAATGCTAACATCCCATTATTGAAACGGTGAGAGGTTAGCGTGTCGTGGGGGTATGATATTTGTGCGTCTAACTTTGTCACTCATCTGGTTTAATACATCCAATTATTGGTACCACGATTGTCTTCAAATTGTGTGACAAATGCAAATGATTTGGTCCTATGTCAAGTGTACGCAGACGGGAGGGGTATCATGTGCCAGCTGACCCTAAATGCTGCAATTGTGGTGGTGAACATGCACCCGAATTTCTGTAGTGTCCTGTTCGGCTCAAAGAGACGGACGGCGTCTAGAATAAAGGCTATCCAGCATGTCACCTCTCCAGGGGCATTGAGAAGAGTGGAAGAAAATAATGATGTTGAAGAACTAATGTTAGTAGGAGGAGACACCAGGAAATCAGAGGGGGAAAAAAGTCATTGTTGTGAGTGCGGATGAGTGTTTCTTTGCGACTTTTTTACAGCAGAGGCATCCTGTCGATGAATGCGCCGTCCTCACTGCCACAAGAGACTAATTAGGGATGTGATTTTTATATAAAGGGTTCAACCCCGCCCTGTGCAACTGGGTACTGGACTTCCTGACGGGCCGCCCCCAGGTGGTGAGGGTAGGCAACAACATCTCCTCCCCGCTGATCCTCAACACTGGGGCCCCACAAGGGTGCGTTCTGAGCCCTCTCCTGTACTCCCTGTTCACCCACGACTGCGTGGCCACGCACGCCTCCAACTCAATCATTAAGTTTGCGGACGACACAACAGTGGTAGGCTTGATTACCAACAACGACGAGACGGCCTACAGGGAGGAGTGTGGTGTCAGGAAAATAACCTCACACTCAACGTCAACAAAACTAAGGAGATGATTGTGGACTTCAGGAAACAGCAGAGGGAACACCCCCCTATCCACATCGATGGAACAGTAGTGGAGAGGGTAGCAAGTTTTAAGTTCCTCGGCATACACATCACAAACAAACTGAATTGGTCCACTCACACAGACAGCATTGTGAAGAAGGCGCAGCAGCGCCTCTTCAACCTCAGGAGGCTGAAGAAATTCGGCTTGACACCAAAAGCACTCACAAACTTCTACAGATGCACAATCGAGAGCATCCTGGCGGGCTGTATCACCGCCTGGTACGGCAACTGCTCCGCCCTCAACCGTAAGGCTCTCCAGAGGGTAGTGAGGTCTGCACAACGCATCACCGGGGGCAAACTACCTGCCCTCCAGGACACCTATACCACCCGATGTCACAGGAAGGCCATAAAGATCATCAAGGACATCAACCACCCGAGCCACTGCCTGTTCACCCCGCTATCATCCAGAAGGCGAGGTCAGTACAGGTGCATCAAAGCTGGGACCGAGAGACTGAAAAACAGCTTCTATCTCAAGGCCATCAGACTGTTAAACAGCCACCACTAACATTGAGTGGCTGCTGCCAACACACTGACACTGACTCAACTCCAGCCACTTTAATAATGGGAATTGATGGGAAATGATGTAAATATATCACTAGCCACTTTAAACAATGCTACCTTATATAATGTTACTTACCCTACATTATTCATCTCATATGCATACGTATATACTGTACTCTATATCATCGACTGTATCCTTATGTAATACATGTATCACTAGCCACTTTAACTATGCCACTTTGTTTACATACTCATCTCATATGTATATACTGTACTCGATACCATCTACTGTATCTTGCCTATGCTGCTCTGTACCATCACTCATTCATATATCCTTATGTACATATTCTTTATCCCCTTACACTGTGTACAAGACAGTAGTTTTGGAATTGTTAGTTAGATTACTTGTTATTACTGCATTGTCGGAACTAGAAGCACAAGCATTTCGCTACACTCGCATTAACATCTGCTAACCATGTGTATGTGACAAATAAAATTTGATTTGATTTGATCCACGTGACAGGTGTGGGATATCAAAAATCGAATTAAACAGCACGATCATTACACACATGCACCTTGTGCTGGGGAGAATAAAAGGCCACCAAAATGTGCAGTTTTGTCACACAACACAATGCCACAAGTTGAGGGAGCTTGCAATTGGCGTACTGACTGCAGGAATGTCCACCAGAGCTTTTGCCAGAGAATTGGATGTTCAATTCTCTACCATAAGCTGCCTCCAACATAATTTTAGAGAATTTGGCTGCATGTCCAAGCGGGTCTCACAACCACAGCCCACGTGTATGGCGTTGTGTGGGCGAGCAGTTTGCCCCATGATGATGGTGGGGTTGTGGTATGGGCAGGTATAAGCTACGGACAACAAACACAATTGCATTTTAAATGGCAATTTGAATGCACAGAGATACCGTGACGAGATCCTGAGGCCCATTGTCGTGCCATTCATCTGCTACCATCGCCTCATGTTTCAGCATGATAATGCACGGCCCCATGACGCAAGGATCTGTACACAATTCCTGGAAGCTGAAAATGTCCCAGTTCTTCCATGGCCTGCATACTCACCAGACATGTCACCCATTGAGTGTGTTTGGGATTCTCTGGATCGACGTGTAGGACAGCAGGTTCCAGTTCCTGCCAATATCCAGCAACTTCGCACAGACATTGAAGAGGAATGGGACAACATTCCCCAGATCATAATCAACAGCCTGATCAACTCTATGTGAAAGAGACGTTTCACGCTGCATGAGGCAAATCAAATGGTTGTCACCTCAGATACGGACTGGTTTTCTGATCCACGCCCCTACCTTTTTTCAACTGATGCGTATCTGTATTCCCAGTCACGTGAAATCATTAGATTGCGGCCTTTTTGAATTCATTTCAATTGACTGATTCCCTTATATGAACTGTAAATCAGTAAAATATTTGTCATTGTTGCGTTTATATTTGTTCAGACTACAAGCTGGCGAGCTCTATTATAAATCAACCAACGCACACATATCCTTTTTTTCCTGAAGCCCTCATATTCCACAGCCCCGACAGAGGTAAGGAGAGACTATAGAGGCTTTTAGCTAGCTGATTTACAAGTTTTATTCCTCGAGAATCAAGCTCCAACCTTACAGATTGTGCCTTACTAGCTTACTCTGTTCCCAAGCCAAACTATTATCAAATAAGCTAGCTAGCTAATGCGCACACGTTATA
This sequence comes from Oncorhynchus mykiss, assembly GCF_013265735.2. NCBI lineage: Eukaryota > Metazoa > Chordata > Actinopteri > Salmoniformes > Salmonidae > Oncorhynchus > Oncorhynchus mykiss. The sequence goes on from NC_048579.1 coordinate 51,205,740, forward strand.
ATCTTGACAACTCACCATGAATGTTTATATCACTACTCCGGTATGAATAGTTTGTTCAATAATGCCAAAAAGAGCATTTAGTTGTGTAACATGTTTCCCCAGTGCATTCAAGGACAGCTGCTTGTGGAGTAAGGACTTCCGTCGCATCTCAGTGACGCAAAAGTTTGGGGTTTTTCACCATAGAGAATGACAGAGGCCTCTGGTAGCCAAAAGGCTATTTATCACAGAGTTTCGAAACCCAGAGACACAACATCGAGAGACTTCCGGGAACGTCACGAAACAGACAAAATAGGGGGTTTGGGGTTTGGGGTTTGAGAAGTCATTGAGAGAAATTAACAATTATTCCTTAGTTGTTAATTGTCTCGAAATCTAAAGGCACAACCTAGATTCCAGCGAATGTCTTAAGCAGTTTAAAATTGTATTACTCCGACCTCATGATCCCTAATAAATACAAATACAAAGCGACAAAAGGAGTGCCTTTGAATTGACAGCCTAAACATGCACAGTTCGGCAACAGAAGACCGTCAGACCCTATGACGTGTTTCTACGCATGAGCTTAGCTAGCCAACGTTGCCATGACATCGCCTACAAGTGTGATCATTGGATATTGTAGAAGCAGTTTTAGCCTATCTTCGTATTGTACTGTCTTTGATATTAGCATGGGCAGCACCGTTGAGGGCTTCCACCATTTTAATGTAGTCAACTGGGTGGGATAGCAAAACTTAAATGGCTGATCCTTCCTGGGGACCCAGTTGTAGTCATGTCCAACCAGGTCATCAGGAGCGATCAGCCAATCCTGAAGAGGAAAATGTATTACTTCAAAATGGAGATAGCCTCAATGGCGCTGCCCATGCTGGCACAGACAATATAGAGAGCAATAGTAATGGCGTCTTTTTGTAGGCACTAACTCCGCCATGGTTAACTGTTAACTGACTAATGTTATCTCATAGAACAAAAGGTATAAGATCTCTTAAGCCTGTGTTAACCACAGACCTTATTTTCTGCATTTATCCCAAAACCCTATTCTTTCCCCATTCATTTCCCCCATAGGAATGGCTGAACGAACCAGAGGTAACTAATTTCCATTTTTTAGGAAATGTTTTTTAGGACTACGTTTCCCAGACTCGGTTCTCAGGACCCCAAGCGGTTCAC
>NC_048579.1:51211891-51239391 GCF_013265735.2 Oncorhynchus mykiss
CACCCAGACTGACTCCCGACGCCAGCCACCGAACACAGTCACTCCCCCAGAAGTAACCAAACACCTAGCTGCAAAGTAGAGCTTTCTCTGGTCGTAACAATGCTGTGTTTACCAGTAGCCAAAGATTTACACGGTAATGGGTCCTTATCCCACATCCACTCCCTTTATTGATGCACTTCTACTAAGTCATTTATGTGTTCTTAAATCGATTAGCCCCGCAAAGGGCTGATGGGGGGAGACTATTCATTGACCAATAGCTCTGGTCCTCCTCCCTATCTCCATTTTCGCAGTAATGGCTTCTGTTGACAATCCGACACAGTACTGTCCCGTACCTATCGTAATTTTTTGAATTTTTTTAACTAGGCAAGTCAGTTCAGAACAAATTCTTATTTCCAATGACGGCCTACCAGGGAACAATGGGTTAACTGCCTTGTTCAGGGTTGGTTTGTTAAGGATCCAGGATGTGATCTCTCTCGTGCGTTTTATACGGTCTATACTCCCTGCCACTGTAGCACCTGTGTCTTTGAGGGTCTCATATACAATACAGCTTTATTCTCCATCAACACAGAATGTTGTCTTTTTTGCTATCTGTTATTTCACTGCTATTCTCTCCCTATGCAGTGAGAGGAAGGACTAAACTGACCTGCCTGGAAGCTAACTCTTGTTTCTCTACTCTCCTCTCTGCCAAGCAGAAAGTCTTAACTAGCAACAGGCTGCTTCCACAAAGCCACAGGTTCACTCACAAGCTAAGCACAGATGCACACACACACACGCACGCACACACACACACACACACACACACACACACACACACACACACACACACACACACACAAAGGCACACACAAAGGCACACACACACACACACACAAAGGCACACACACACACACACACAAAGGCACACAAACAGAGCAGCGGAACTCAAGAAGCAAAACATTGTATTGAGCACCCTGAAAAAATGTGGTGCAACAAGTGAAATGCATTTCCTTCCTGCATAAATTAAAGATAATCCCCTGTTAAATGATGTTAAGTTATGCAAGGGGAAAACAAGAGGGAGCCGTGGAGGAACATGTTATTGTGTGTTTAAGTCCTGCCTCCGGATTAGAGTGGAAGTACCCAAGGGTGCACATTGTGAGAAGAGGCTCTCGGCCAAACCTCCTCAGTCGACCAAACACCTAAATCAAATCAAACGTAATTTGTTGTGTCCACATATTTTTCCGATGCGATCGCAGGTGCATCGAAATGCTTATGTTTCTAGCTCCAACAGTGCCGTAATACCTAACAATATAAAACAATACACACAAATCCCCAAAATTCAAATAAGAAATTAAGAAATATCATAACGAACAATGTTGAGTCCATAATATAAATATATAGACAGTATGGACAGGAAATGAATAGCAAAGGTGTGTACTTCAGTCGTTACAGTTGAAGTCGGAAGTTTACATACACCTTAGCCAAATACATTTGAACTCCGTTTTTCACAATTCCTGACATTTAATCCCAGTAAAAATCCCCTGTCTTAGGTCAGTTAGGATCACCACTTTATTTTTACGAATGTGAAATGTCAGAATAATAGTAAAGAGAATGATTTATTTCAGATGTTATTTCTTTCATCACATTCCCAGTGGGTCAGAAGTTTACATACACTCAATAAGTATTTGGTAGCATTGCCTTTAAATTGATTAACTTAGGTCAAACGTTTCGGGTAGCCTTCCACAAGCTTCCCACAATAAGTTGGGTGAATTTTGGCCCATTCCTCCAGACAGAGCAGGTGTAACTGAGTCAGGTTTGTAGGTCTCCTTGCTCGCACACACTTTTTCAGTTCTGCCCACAAATTTTCTATAGGATTGAGGTCAGGGCTTTGTGATGGCCACTCCAATACCTTGACTTTGTTGTCCTTAAGCCATTTTGCCACAACTTTGGAAGAATGCTTGGGGTCATTGTCCATTTGGAAGACCCATTTGTGACCAAGCTTTAACTTCCTGACTGATGCCTTGAGATGTTGCTTCAATATATCCACATAATTTTCCTACCTCATGATGCCATCTATTTTGTGAAGTGCACCAGTCCCTACTGCAGCAAAGCACCCCCACAATATGATGCTGCCACCCCCATGCTTCACAGTTGGGATGGTGTTCTTCGGCCTGCAAGCCTCCCCCTTTTCCTCCAAATATAATGATGGTCATTATGGCCAAACAGTTCTATTTTTGTTTCATCAGACCAGAGGACATTTCTCCAAAATGTACGATCTTTGTCCCCATGTGCAGTTGCAAACCGTAGTCTGGCTTTTTAATGGAGGTTTTGGAGCAGTGGCTTCTTCCTTGCTGAGCGGCCTTTCAGGTTATTTCGATATAGGACTCGTTTTACTGTGGTTGTAGATACTTTTGTACCTGTTTACTCCAGCATCTTCACCAAGGTCCTTTGCTGTTGTTCTGGGATTGACTTGCACTTTTCACACCAAAGTCCATTCATCTCTAAGAGACAGAACACGTCTTCTTCCTTAGAGGTATGACGGCTGCATGGTCCCATAGTGTTTATACTTGCATACTATTGTTTGTACAGATAAACGTGGTACCTTCAGGCGTTTGGAAATTGCTCCCAAGGATGAACCAGACAAGTGGAGGTCTACAATTCCTTTTCTGAGGTCTTGGCTGATTTCTTTAGATTTTCCCATGATGTCAAGCAAAGAGGCACTGAGTTTGAAGGTAGGCCTTGAAATACATCCACAGGTACACCTCCAATTGACTCAAATTATGTAAATTAGCCTAACAGAAGCTTCTAAAGTCATGACATCATTTCCTGGAATTTTCCAAGCTGTTTAAAGGCACAGTCAATTTAGTGTATGTAAACTTCTGACCCACTGGAATTGTGATACAATGAAATAATAGTCGGTAAACAATTGTTGGAAAAATGACTTGTCTCATGCACAAAGTAGATGTCCTAACCGACTTGCCAAAACTATAGTTTGTTAACAAGAAATGTGTGGAGTGGTTGAAAAACAAGTTTTAATGACTCCAACCTCAGTGTATGTCAACTTCCTACTTCAACTGTATAAAGGATCAGCCTTGACTAGAATACAGTATATACGTATGAAGTGTGTAAAACAGGATGTAAACATTATTACAGTGCCCTGCACTGCTTTTCACCATCTCCACTGCGGCGCCTTCTTCAATTCTCTCCACTGCAGCCTCCTTTGTTTTGTTGATGTTGAGGGAGAGGTCATTTTCCTGGCACCACTCCACCAGGGCCCTCACCTCCTCCCTGTAGGCCAGGGATCATCAACTAGATTCAGACACAGGTATCATGTTTCAGGGCAGACCCACATGCAGACAATGTCAAAGTAACAAAAGTTTATTGCTAGAACAGGAGGCAGGCAAAACGACAGGTCAAGGTCAGTAATCCCGAACAGAGTCCAAAAGGTACAGGCAGTCTCATGGTCAGGACAGGCAGAGGTCAATAATCCAGGGTGGTGTGACACGGTACAGAACGGCAGTCAGGGTCAGGGCAGGCAGAATTGTCATCCCGGGGAAACTAGAAACAGACAGGAGCAAGGGGGAAAACCCTGGGAGGCTTGACGAACAAAACGAACTGGCAACAGACAGAGAGCACAGGAATAAATACACTGGGGATAATGGGGAAGATGGGCGACACCTGGAGGGGGGTGGAGACGAGCACAAAGACAGGTGAAACAGATCAGTGTGTGACAGTGGGCCTATTTCTCCAGCCAGTTGAGGGACCCTGCTATAGGCTGTCTCTTCATTGTTGGTAATCAGACCTACCACTGTTGTGTCATCAGCAAACTTGACGATTGAGTTGTCATGGGTGAACAGGGAGTACAGGTCAACACACCCTTGTTGGGGCCCCCGTGTTGAGAACCAGCGTGGTGGAGGTGTTGTTGCCTACATTCCCCACCTGGGGTCGGCCCTACAGGTAGTCCATGACCCAGTTGCACAGGATGGGGTTCAGATCCAGGGCCCCAACCATAGTGATGACCTTGGAGAGCACTACGGTCCTGAAGGCTGAGCTGTAGTCAATGAACAGCATTCTTACATAGGTATTCCTCTTGTCCAGATGGGATAGGGCAGTGTGCAGTGTGATAGCGATTGTGTTAATTGTGGATGGAGGCAGTACGCAAATTGTAGTGGGTCTAGGGTGTCAGGTAAGATGGTGGTGGTATATCCTTAACTAAACCTCTCAAAACACCTCATGATGATAGAAGTGAGTGCTACGAAGCAATAGTCATTAGTTTAGTTACCTTCGATTCCTTGGGTACAGGAGAAATCTTGAAGTGGGAACAACAGACTGGGATTGGGAGAGATTGAATATGTCCGTGAACACTCCAGCCAGCTGGTCTGCGCATGCTCTGAGAACACGGCTAGGGATGCCGTCTGGGCCGGCAGCCTTGCGAGGGTTAACACGCTTAAATGTCTTACTCGCATCGGCCACGGAGAATGTGAGCCTTCGTTGTGACTGTAAGACCATGTTGCCCAGCACCATATAATAGGAGAAACAGTAATAGAGGTTTCATATGGGGCGAAGCCAACACCCAGCTCCGTACTCTGCAGAGGAGAAATATAATGAGACTTGAGATCTGGATTCCTATAGGAATATTGAAGTGTTTGTGAACAACAATTTCACAAAGGTTTATTCAGATGATGGGTGGCACAGTCGTAAGCCCTTATTATTGGTAAATGATGAAACAGCCCTACTCATCTCCTAGCTGTTATAGTAGAGACCCCTAGACATTATCCTGGCTTTACTTTTCCATCATGCAATTATGCTGATTGGCTCTATTTTCATTTAAAACACAACTTCTTAGTGTAGTTGCATTAGGCAGTAAATTGGCATTTCGTCTTTGTGAGCTCACAAAAATAAAAGTTGTGCCTTCTGAATATGCACGTTTCCCTTTATCGCTGGCCAGCCAGTAGCCATTTCATATCACCATTCAGAGAGCATGTTCAACCATCAGTTTTTCCCTCCCGCTGCGCCTGTGTGAGTAGTGGGCGGCGCGCATACCAAATCCCCCTCTCCATACCCAGCCAGTGTTGTACATGAGAGAGTGGAGCCACTCCGTTTCCTCCAAGCAGAGAGCGAAAGACAGGGAGGGAAGAGAGGCAGGAGGACCGGAGCGCCGACATCGGCGGTATGAAGCGAGTGTAGCATCTTAGCGCCCCCGCCAGAAATTCAGATTGTTTTGCTACAATTCTTTTTTTTGCGTTTAAAATTCAGTTTGCCGCTGAATCGGAGACTATGGAACTGACTGTATCCAGAGTGCTGATTTCCATTGCGCAGCTCCTGGTTTTCTGCCAGATAGGTAAGGAATAATAATATTTATAGATTTTGATAAGTGCAATGACTTATGTATGATACGCATTATCAGCGGTTTTTGCTGGAGTGTGCACAACCCATGTCAGTAACTGGCTAATGTTGTCTCTATATTTGATGCTATTGTGCATTCACTCAACGGTGACATATTTGACACTAGCAAACAAATAAAGACAGGGACCATGGTGAATTTAAAAGTGCATCCCAAATGCCACTCCACCTGACACATCTCAGGACACATCTCACGACTATTTGGAGAAATTACACTGTTGATTTCTCATGAAGATACTTTTAACATTTGGAGAACTTTCTTCATTTTGATAGAAGCATTTCACTTGATATTTCAAGAGGACTCATTTGTAGGCTGTTAACAGAGTGTTTCTGATGGCATTTGGACATGCCATTGAGAGCCTTTAACTTGATGTTGAAAGCCATAGTATTGATCCTTTAAAATGTTTGTCTTGTCTATCCACTATTTCCCTGGCATGAACACTGACAATAGGGTCGGTTTCGTGGATGGTTTTCTGGAAAAAGATTAGATGGAAAAGAAAGAGGAAGTGCTTTTGAGAGATTTGATATCTGCCATCTGCTTTTTCCATTTCTTCTAATCCCTTGGCTGAGTCATTATCTGTGATCTAAAAGAAGCATCTAAGAGATGGACAGTTTTGCTATGGGGTTTTATGGGAATTGGGAATTATGGGGGAAATTATTTGGAGGGAAAAGAAGGAGGGAGCACTTCTCTAAGCCATCTGTTCCTCAATATGTCAGGCCACCATACAGGAGTTGGCCACACACACACACACACACACACACACACACACACACACACACACACACACACACACACACACACACACACACACACACACATACACAGCATAAGGCACTCATCCTGTGTCTCACAAATAGAAACATCCATCTGCATGCAAGACTATCACCAATTTAACTGTTTGGATACAATCAACACATTCACACCATGCCACATGTAAAAAGAGAAAGAAAGAATATATATATATATTTACTGTAGACTAGATTATGGTAATTAGCCTAGATATGAACAGTGAAGAACAGTACATTAGGAACTCATGTAAAGTAACAGCTGTGGTGTGTGCCAGTGTCAGGGTCAAGTTTTGGCCATGGGTGGTGGGCATGGCTAGGGTTAGTTTTCAATTCAGTCGGACCGGTTCAGAAATTGGAACAATCCCCATAGAAAGCAATGGATGATTGACTGAATTGAAAACGGAACTGAACCCAACCCTGATCAGGAGAGCCCCGGGAGAGTTCATAAGCAGCAGCGTGGTAATGACATAATACCCATTGAGCAGAGCCAGCAGCGCTATAGGGCAGGCTCTCTTTATTTCTCTGGGCTGGGTGGACAGGGACAGAGTTAGTGTACGTGCGAGGCTCTGAGAGCACACAGAGTCTGTTAGTTCTACCATCAGAGAAGATCTCATCCTAACACTGATGCTGATCAGTGGATCACTGTGGATAATGTTGCCCTATTATGTATCTAAATGAGATGGTTGTAACACCATCTATGGGCAGGGCAAGAGTGTCGTTCCACTTCAAAAAGCACAAGCATTTCAACACCCACCGTATCAGATTGTTTTGAAATTGTTTCTGTAGTTAGAAAGAGATACGATTACCTTTTCCTGCAACATTATTTTGTTTAAATATCATTTTATCTCTGAGAAATTAAGCTAATTACATCATATTACATCCAAATTTGGCCATTTAAATGTATAGGATTCATATAATATTCAAAAATCATTGTACCTAACATCTGATTTGGACCAAACTTTTTTCTAACAATGAGTTATACACGAGGAATCCAAAGAAACTGTTTGAAGCCACCCACAGATGCCACACCCCAACAACAAATCCTTAGTATCTGACAAGTAGCATGGAGCTGCGGCTTGGAGTATTGCTTCTTCACCCTATGTAATGTATTACCAGTGAATTTGATAATGTTTTTTTCCCCCCTTTAGATAAATTATTAATTGAAGTTGTTACGTCCCATCCTACATCCTGGTATTGGGGCTTTTGACAAGTTCTTTGAATTTCTCATGTCTTACTCATTGTTTGAAAAAAGTTTGGTCCAAATCGGATGTTAGGTATATATATTGAATATTGAATTCATGTTGAATGGATTTGGGTGCAATCAATTAGCTTCATTTCTCAGATATCAAGTAATATTTCAACAAAATAGTGTTGAAGGATTGCTCACATTATCTGTTTCTAACTACGTAAACAATTTCAGAACAATCTGACATGGTGGGTGTCATGGCTTGCTGAAATGACATGGAATGACCCTAGAGGGTTATTGAATGAATGTGAAGAATTGATCTTCCACACTGTTATCTCAATGGGTGTGATTGGGATGTATGAAGTAACACTGTTATCTCAATGGGTGGGATTGGGATGTATGAAGTAATGTTGTTATCTCAATGGGTGTGATTGGGATGTATGAAGTAACAAGGTTTTCTCAATGGGCGTGATTGGGATGTATGAAGTAACAGCACGAGATGGTGAACTTTCGACTTCAACTGTAAGTGCCGATACGATATCTATCACGATATATCACAATTCTATATGTATTGTGACTAGATACTGAGATTTTCTGGCCGATTCAATGTTAAAAACCTATTGCTCACGATATGTCTGCCACAGAGGGACAACAGAGAGCCATAATAAAAACGAGTTTTGATTAGTCAGGGATATAAAAGAGCTGAAACATGTTGGCTCACCATTTAAAAAGAAGATTGTGACCAACCTATAGGAGGAGATGTTTTGGCGCTGGTACAACCGACTAGCGATAACTCATGTTAACTACCCAGCAACAAATAAGTACATCAATGTCATAGAATCAATGTAACATAGTCGAAAATAATATCACGATACTCTACTGTAGACACCCCCCCCCCCTTTTTCTAAAAGTTTGTGTTGGGTTCTTCTTTGCTGGTCAATCAGACCTACAGAGTTTAATATAATATAATAGTATCTCTTGGCCGACATGAACAGATACAGTGCCTTGCGAAAGTATTCGGCCCCCTTGAACTTTGCGACCTTTTGCCACATTTCAGGCTTCAAACATAAAGATATAAAACTGTATTTTTTTGTGAAGAATCAACAACAAGTGGGACACAATCATGAAGTGGAACGACATTTATTGGATATTTCAAACTTTTTTAACAAATCAAAAACTGAAAAATTGGGCGTGCAAAATTATTCAGCCCCTTTACTTTCAGTGCAACAAACTCTCTCCAGAAGTTCAGTGAGGATCTCTGAATGATCCAATGTTGACCTAAATGACTAATGATGATAAATACAATCCACCTGTGTGTAATCAAGTCTCCGTATAAATGCACCTGCACTGTGATAGTCTCAGAGGTCCGTTAAAAGCGCAGAGAGCATCATGAAGAACAAGGAACACACCAGGCAGGTCCGAGATACTGTTGTGAAGAAGTTTAAAGCCGGATTTGGATACAAAAATATTTCCCAAGCTTTAAACATCCCAAGGAGCACTATGCAAGCGATAATATTGAAATGGAAGGAGTATCAGACCACTGCAAATCTACCAAGACCTGGCCGTCCCTCTAAACTTTCAGCTAATACAAGGAGAAGACTGATCAGAGATGCAGCCAAGAGGTCCATGATCACTCTGGATGAACTGCAGAGATCTACAGCTGAGGTGGGAGACTCTGTCTATAGGACAACAATCAGTCGTATATTGCACAAATCTGGCCTTTATGGAAGAGTGGCAAGAAGAAAGCCATTTCTTAAAGATATCCATAAAAAGTGTTGTTTAAAGTTTGCCACAAGCCACCTGGGAGACACACCAAACATGTGGAAGAAGGTGCTCTGGTCAGATGAAACCAAAATTGAACTTTTTGGCAACAATGCAAAACGTTATGTTTGGCGTAAAAGCAACACAGCTCATCACCCTGAACACTGTCAAACATGGTGGTGGCAGCATCATGGTTTGGGCCTGCTTTTCTTCAGCAGGGACAGGGAAGATGGTTAAAATTGATGGGAAGATGGATGGAGCCAAATACAGGACCATTCTGGAAGAAAACCTGATGGAGTCTGCAAAAGACCTGAGACTGGGACGGAGATTTGTCTTCCAACAAGACAATGATCCAAAACATAAAGCAAAATCTACAATGGAATGGTTCAAAAATAAACATATCCAGGTGTTAGAATGGCCAAGTCAAAGTCCAGACCTGAATCCAATCGAGAATCTGTGGAAAGAACTGAAAACTGATGTTCACAAATGCTCTCCATCCAACCTCACTGAGCTCGAGCTGTTTTGCAAGGAGGAATGGGAGAAAATTTCAGTCTCTCGATGTGCAAAACTGATAGAGACATACCCCAAGCGACTTACAGCTGTAATCGCAGCAAAAGGTGGCGCTACAAAGTATTAACTTAAGGGGGCTGAATAATTTTGCACGCCCAATTTTTCAGTTTTTGATTTGTTAAAAAAGTCTGAAATATCCAATAAATGTCGTTCCACTTCATGATTGTGTCCCATTTGTTGTTGATTCTTCACAAAAAAATACAGTTTTATATCTTTATGTTTGAAGCCTGAAATGTGGCAAAAGGTCGCAAAGTTCAAGGGGGCCGAATACTTTCGCAAGGCACTGTAGTTGATGCTCTCTTTAATAATGAGCTGTACCTGCAGCAGCATGTGTGTGCCTGTAACAGTTGCAGTGTCATCTCTTTATATGATTTGACCTTCATTTAACCAGGTAGGCCAGTTGAGAACGAGTTCTCATTTACAACGGCGACCTGGCCAAGATAAAGCAAAGCAGTGCGAACAAAAAACCAACAGCACAGAGTTTCACATGGGATTAACAAACGTACAGTCAATAACACAATAGAAAAACTCTCTATACGGTGTTTGCAAGTGTAACTACCCTATGTGGATGTGGTGAAGGTGGGTGAGCCTGGGTGAGTGCTGTTATGGGATCCAGCATCATTAATTAGGCTCGTTTACTCTTCTCCAAACCCGCGGTGTATAGTTAATTGGCATTTGGCAGCATGTCCACTGCAGTTTCCTTTGAACCTTGACAGAATGTACATGGAATAAAGAAAACAAAGCCCTAGACTAGAGCACCAGATAATGATAACACAATGAAAAGCCAGAAGGACTATTCAAAATAGAATAGAGACACCTGAAGAGACACCTGCTGGTGTTGCGGACGCAAAATGTGTCTGGGTCAAACCTGTAACCAATTGAACTGCAACCTGATTTAGAATCATTACGTCCAACCATGCTCATAAATAATTACTGCTAATAAAACCTTTATTAACTGTGTATTATGATACTATTTATAATAGGAGCAATTTGCCTTAATAAAGCAACATGAGCCGTGAATGAAGCCAATCATACACCTGATGCCATAGAACCCAAAAGGGCTTCTTCAAATGAACGGTTCCGTTTAGAACCCAGAACCCTTTCAGAACTCTTTTTTCCCCCTCTAGCTCTGTAAATCATGTTCCTTATCAAAGCGACGTCGCCTAACGAGACCTGTGACACATGCAGATGATGCGTAGCAGAGAAGCTGTCTATTAGCCGTCGAGGTTTGACTGGTTCACCCCTGGGTGCTTTATGACGTCCTGTGACCTACCACATCTGGTCATTAGTCCCACGGTGTAGTTATGTCATCCTAATGCTACGTACGTCATGAGGAGAGAGAGAGAGAGAGAGAGAGCTCCCTCTCCCCCTGGACGATCAAATGATCCATGTCTCTTAACGTTTGTAAAAAAAGACGTCCATGGGACCTCTCTCCGTCTCTCTCTATCTGATTAGATTTGTTTTCTATCTCGGCCGTTGCTCTTAAATGTTAAATGAGTTTCGTCTAGAGTTAAACGTCAACAAATCACTGGTATGGCTTGTCTCCTCTTCTGATTTCAACGTCGGCGGTTTGGATCCGAGGAGAGAGACAGATGAATGTCGGTCTTATCTGCTGTACAGCTCTCTGTTTAGCCCTGTGTATCTGTCTCCAGAGACAGGAGTGTGAGTGGGTGTGTGGGTGTTCATGGAAACAAACATAGAGGCAGGATCTCACTTCACGTACCATGTTTCTGTAGGCAGGCCTTTCTCCCGTGACAGAATCCATGGAGGACATTGCACCCCCGAAGTGCTCATGCTGAGTCTCTCTTGTCCCTCTCCGTGTTCACTCTCTCTTCTGCTTCTCCGTCATGATTATTCACCAGTACAGGGTGTTTCATCAGACTATGCAATCTAATAGAGGATGTCAACAGTAGTCATGGTAACATGTACTATGGTAAATTACTCGAACGAGATGATCTGAGGGAACTGCTGGCGCTCTAGAGCTACGCAGTACGCCCTAGGCACACATATCTCAAGTTATGATCTAGCCCTGTAATAACAACAGAAGATTTAGAGCTGATTTGGAACATGTGCTTTGTCCCACATCATCTGTTTTCGGACAGACCGTTACGCTGCAGCTCATGTTGCAGTGTTCCCCAGAACTCGATTTTGCAAATCTCAACTGTAGAGTAATATGCAACATCTACCGTGTAAAACTGAACATTTGATTCAGAGTAAACTGGGCTCACGTTGCTTAGTGATGACGCCGTTACACTTTCTCAGTGTCAGAAATTGAAAACTGTAGTGTTACAGTACGTCATTGTGGGTGTTCTTTTAACGCTGTGTGGTGTGAAAGCCTCATTTGCATATTTCCCAGGGTGCCTTTTCTTTTTGAGTAAATTGTAGGCTTAAGACCCATAACTCTATTTCTTAGTGACAGAGACATGGTGGTTGAATTATTTCCTTTTAACAGCCTGTGGCTTTCACCAAATGAGTTCCTAGGGGATTGTTATCGTTCAAATTAAACTCTGGAATTACATCATATATCATAAGGCCTTAATTATTGTCCTAGTAAGTGTCCTAGTTTTACCCTGTGGCCACACAGTGGCCACATCTGTAACGGTTGTCTTGGGAAGAAGGAGAGGACCAAAGCGCAGCGTGGTTAGTGTTCATCATATTTTAATGAAACTGAACACGTTCAAAAACAAAACAACAAAGTGAAAACCGAAACAGTTCTATCTGGTGCAGACAAACAAAGACTGAAAATAAACACCCACAAAACACAATAGAAAACAGGCTACCTAAATATGGTTCTCAATCAGGGACAACGATTGACAGCTGCCTCTGATTGAGAACCATATCAGGCCAAACACAGAAATAGAAAATCATAGAAAAACTAACATAGACAACCCACCCAACTCACGCCCTGACCATACTAAAATAAAAGACAAAACAAAGGAACTAAGGTCAGAACGTGACAACATCAGGCCTGCAAGTCACATTTTACTGGCTTGCAAAGGGATGTGTAATTTCAATTGGAATCCAGACATAGTTAGGATATGCAACAGTTGGGATTTTAATTCACCCACAACCTGCATAGAATGACTGTGAAGAAACTTGATTAAAAAAACACACTACCTTAACCATTTACACCGGTACAACCATTTTAGTAATGTGTGCAATAAATCTAACTAACTGATTGGATTAGTTTAGAAAAATGTACACTACCGTTCAGAAGTTTGGGGTCACTTACAAATGTCCTTGTTTTTGAAAGAAAAAAATATTTTTTTTGTCCATTAAAATAATATCAAATTGATCAGAAATACAGTGTAGACATTGTTAATGTTGTAAATGACTATTGTAGCTGGAAACAACATATATATTTTGCAATTATGTTAGCACAGCTGAAAACTGTTGTTCTGATTAAAGAAGCAATAAAACTGGCCTTCTTTATTCTAGTTGAGTATCTGGAGCATCGGAATTTGACGGTTCAATTACAGGCTCAAAAAGGCCAGAAACAAAGACCTTTCTTCTGAAACTCGTCAGTCTATACTTGTTCTGAGAAATGAAGGCTATTCCATGCGAGAAATTGCCAAGAAACTGAAGATTTCATACAACGCTGTGTACTACTCCCTTCACAGAACAGCGCAAACTGGCCCTAACCAGAATAGAAAGAGGAGTGGGAGGCCCCGGTGCACAACTGAGCAAGAGGACAAGTATGTTAGAGTGTCTAGTTTGAGAAACAGATGCCTCACAAGTTCTCACCTGGCAGCTTCATTAAATAGTACCCGCAAAACACCAGTCTCAACATCAACAGTGAAGAGGTGACTCCGGGATGCTGGCCTTCTAGGCAGAGTTTCAAAGAAAAAGCCATATCTCAGACTGGCCAATAAAAATAAAAAATTAAGATGGGCAAAAGAACACAGACACTGGACAGAGGAGCTCTGCCTAGAAGGCCAGCATCAAGGATGCCTGACAAGAGCAAGGCTTGTCTGTGGCTGGGCCGTCTGTCACAAAGGACAGTGTTGTTTAAAGCAGAGAGGCAGTGGGAGATAGTGGGTCTGGGGGAATGAGATGACTGAGGCTGGGGGAACCCAGGGAAAGCCGGTGGGAGAGGGGCTGCAGACTGCAGTGAAAGATGGAGGGGAACCTCAAGTGAAAGGCGGTTGGGTGGGTGGGTTGGGGGGGGCAGTGAAAGATAGGGGAGTGTGTGTCCATGGCGATGGGGGAGGCAGCAGAGGATGTCAGTGTGGAAATCAGGGTGGCCAGACGCCACAAGACATTATACGGTTGTCAAGGAGTCCAGTGCTGATGCTCCCAGCATACTGATGGAACTGATGGGAAACCTGTGATGCATCTCAATACTGTCTGTCACCTCCCCTTCTCGTCTCCTTTCCTCCAGGAAGCCACATTAGAGTATTGAGATGCTTATATAGCTCAGTGCTGTGATGCTGAGCAGATGAACACGGTGCATTTCAATGCACTCAGAGTGGGAGAATCGACTGGTTCTAGCATACACACGCACACACACACAAAAACATACACGCACCATCCCCACTGACTCACATGGACACAATCCTACGTACCCAAGTAACAAATAAACACTCTACCAGTGTACACACAGTCATGACTTCAAAGTGGGACTGAGCATTTATGTCATCATCAACCACACAACCCCAGTGGGGCTGACTACAGTAAGTACAGTGACTGTACCTGGCTCTAAAATACTGTCTCTGCGTTATGAAGTTCTCTGGTCCTCCTTTTTCTCCAGCTCTCTGTGTTCTCCCCCCTCCCCAGGGGTGTCTCTCTCTGTGCCTGATTTATTTATGAGTTCTTCTTGGGAGGAAGGATCTGAAACTTTGTGTTTATTATTTCAGGCCATCCCTCACCAGGAAACTCCCTGGCTCGCGGCTCACATTAATAACAGGCTTTTTCATGGGTTGCTTGTTCACAAATGCTGTGTTTCATGGAGAGTTTTGTGGAGGAGACAAGTAAACCCTCTCCATCGGCATTAAACTTAATCTCATTAAACAGAATTTGGAGAAAATCTACCTTGACACAGCCTTCAGAGTGCAGGACCATAGGGGAGATTGATGGGCTCTTCTTGAGTGCGAAGCACAGCACACACTCATTTCTGTCAACGGATGCAGCAGAATCAGGGGAGGAGTAGTCGCAGAGGCACAGAATCTGTCACAGAAATGGAATGTCACAGACAAACTCCCATGATGCATGAGCAGACCTTCCACAGGCCTATCACTGAGAACAGGACAGCTCTGTCCAGTGTCTTAAACTCCGAGCCATTTTAGCGCCAATGACTCTGGTTAAAAACCCAGTTGTTCTCAACATTATGTGAAGTTAAACCACACAGAAAATGATCCAGTGTTAAATCAACACCGAGAGTGTTAAATTGAACACTGGTCCAGTGTCTATACGGGTCCACACTTTTCAGTG
This sequence comes from Oncorhynchus mykiss, assembly GCF_013265735.2. Taxonomy (NCBI): domain Eukaryota; kingdom Metazoa; phylum Chordata; class Actinopteri; order Salmoniformes; family Salmonidae; genus Oncorhynchus; species Oncorhynchus mykiss. Next base: position 51,227,007 of record NC_048579.1, read on the forward strand.
TTAAATGAACTCGCTGCTTAGTGTAAAGCCTTGGTTTTGGTTGAGACATGGTTGTTGCATTCATCCATGTTCAGTCCTGTGGCCTTCACCAAGTGAGACCCTCAGCAAATATGTTATGTCAATTATTTAACACACTGCAACACAGGGCTAGTTTTACCCTAATGCTGTGGCCTGGAACTCATGGTTTACAGGCTACATCAGGCCTGCAAGTCACATTATGCTTGCTTGTATAAAGTGATGTGTAATTCCTATTGGAATCCAGCCAGAGTGGGGATATGCAACATTTTGAACTTTTATTCACACACAACCTGCATTAAGAATGACTGCTGGGTTGGGAAGGCTAAGATACAAGACTACATAAATGATCTAAACTGGTGTCACGTTCGTCGTAATAATGGTCGGACCAAGCTGCAGCGCGATATGGTTTCCACATTATTTATTAAAGTGAAAAACCTAGAACAAAACAAATAAAGAAACAAACAAACAACGAACCGTGATTAACGAGATGCTACCTGCACTAACTCAAAACATAAACAATATCCCATAACCCACAGGTGGAAAAAATGCTACTTAAGTATGATCCCCAATTAGAGACAAGGATAGCCAGCTGCCTCTAATTGGGAATCATACCAAAACCCCAACATAGAAAACACAACCTAGAACCCCACATAGAAAATATAAACTAGACTAACCCCCCAGTCACGCCCTGACCTACTCCACCATGGAAAATAAAGGCTCTCTATGGTCAGGACGTGACAACTGGAACAACCATTTCAGTAACAGATTATATTAGTTTAGAAACATCTATGTTATTTATATTTGAGTAGAATATATGCAAAAAACAGATATTGAAAAAAACGATTCTAAAAATCAACCTGAAATGCAGCATGCTGGGAAATATGATAATGATGGGCGTGGTTTTGGTTTAACACTCGTTATTTGAACCAACACGGGGGTCTTTTACACCAATGAGTGTTAATTTAATAATTACAGAGTTAATTTAACACATGAATCAACACTAGATATGTTACACTAAAAAACAACACTAGGTAACACTGGCTGAATTCCTATGCAGCAGAAGTGAACTTGATGGCGGATGAACAAATTTCCCTCTCGGGGACAATGAAGAAATGTCAATAAAAAAAAGATTTATCGTTCCCAAGAGGGATATTTGTTCCACTGTCGTTTCACTGTCCAGTTGTTCTGAACAGTTGTTCTAACCCCCAGCTGTTCCCCTATATTACCACCTTCACAAGTCGGCTTCTAGGTCTCACGTTCCCACGGTTACTACATGTCACATGTCCTCTGACCTCACTGCAACAGCTGGACCACGACACATTCCCATGGGCCCTCTCAAACACCGACACACATCATCATGACATTGATACACGTTGTTATATATAAGTCCCCTTGGAACAATGCAGCATTTGACAGCGCTCAGAGGCAATATCCCCTGTTTAATTTGGGCCTAACCCTCTTCAATCTTCCCCCTGTATGACTCCAGTGGAAGACCTGCAGGTAAAACCTGCTAGGAGAGAACACATGCCACTAATTCACTAATTCACACATGGCTTTCAGTCACAGCAGCTGTGACATGAACATGTCATGGGGTGTGGCGGGGAGGTATGTATATCTCACTTCATGTCCAACAGGTGCTCTCTAGAATGTTCTGTGTGTATTGACCAAAGGAAAGAATAATGATGACCATTGGCATTTGGCATCGTGGAATCACTTCTGCCCTGCTAAAGCTCTTGAAGCCTCTCCCTGCACAGACTCAGAGATGGTGCCAGTCGTTCTGTCTCAGTGCCTCTTGTTTAATGCGAGTAGCATATTACCCCTGTCCCCTCACAGACGGAGGATGTGTTGTACGATCCAGATACATGATTTCACGCCCCAGTAAAGGGACTATGACCGTGGCTGTACGAAGAGTCCCTAGGGACAGTGAAGTGAACCACATGCGCTGGGCGGCTGAGCGGTTCAGTGCCAAGCCAGAGTAAAGTGAATCCTTCCTGTCTTTTAGTTCCAGTCTGAGCCAGCTTTCATCTCTCTCAGGGGTCCACTAAACTGCCATTCATTAACATTCTAGTGAGACTCTCCTCTGCTACAGCAACACAGTGTACAGTACAGTCACACACACACTCACACACACACACACACACACACACACACACAATCCATCCATCCATCCATGGTTATACACTGTCCTTACTCATTAGTAGAAGGCCAGGTCAGCGACTCCATGTTCTGTCTAGGCCAGAGTGTTCAGGTTTGGCCTTTCTGTCATGACTGGCCCTATTGTAACGGATACACGTTTAGTTCCTGACCATGGCAGGCAGGCGCCCACTCAGTCTATCTGATCTGGGGTTAAAAGAAGAGGTCAACACTCCGTGTCCAACTGATTCACTTAGTGACGGTCAGAAACCACGTCGGCCTTGAACCAAAGAAACGGGGACATTTGAGTGTGACTGTAAGACAGATTTATGAGCACCATCATTAGAGCTGATAGTGACAGAGAGGAGACGGAGAGAAGGAGTGAGAAGGAGGGCAAAGCCGAGAGGTTCCAGGCCAGCTTGAGTGTGACGTGCTCGTTGGTGATAAGGTCGTATACGGGCCCCATCGTTAGTGCTGATGAGGACCAAAAGAAGGAGAGAAAAGGAGTGAAAGAGGGAGGAAAGGAAGGAGGGAGAGAGCCGGGAGGTTGTGGCTAGCGTTGATAATGGGCTCCGTAATATCTCACTGTGAGGGATCGTAATCTAATTTGCCTCTGGGTTTTCTCTGTGACACTGAGCCTGGAACAGGGGGGGAGGGGTGTGTGTGTGTGTGTGTGTGTGTGTGTGTGTGTGTTTGTGTGTGTGTAGTACAGCTCTTTCCTTTCCCAGGCCTGTTTTCCCTCTAGAAGTTACAGCATACAGATAGTATTGTGGCATCAAACAGAGGTCCGCGGTACATGGTAAAGACCTACCCTAGATCCCGTATGCTATAGAATGGAGAGTATGTATTCATAGCAATGACTGTTTCTTCAATGGTGACAAGGGACATTCTCCCTTCATCCCCCCTCCCCCCGTCATAGTTTTTTACAATATGGTTAAAACAATAGGATTATTATGGAGCATTAGACCTACCACGTGAGAACAACATAGGATAGAAACAGAGTTGGTCATCATGACCCTTAACCTCTGACTTAACGTAACAACACCAACACAGGTGGGTTAGTAGCTAAGCAGTAGCTCGGTAGATACAAAGCGATGTGAGTAACTCGATTTTGAGGAACTAAACAACACTTAGAATTTTGCTCACTACAGATTTTGGTTCATTTTCTCACATGAACCAGTGGAAATCAACAAGCCGTAACCAGTAAAACAAGTGACCAGCGGTGAGCGGTAACAGCAGCACATGTAGTCAGAACGAGCAGGTGTCCTGTGAAGTAGAGAATGCCATCTGACACTGATTCCAGCTAACACTCTGGAGCTCCTTCTCTGAGTGTCACACACATATACACACACACACACACACACACACACACACACACACACACACACACACACACACCGGGCTGCCAGCTATCTGTTTCCTTTCCTACATGGCACAGAGAGCACTATTATCCTCGGACATTACCAGGTCAGAAAGAGCGTGTCCACTGGGTAACTGAGCTATTTGAAATGGAGAGGTTTGAGTGGCGGTAAGACGAGGAGGTAGGAGGAAGATTGTCACAGTAGTGCAAATGTCAGCAGTAGGTAAGGTATAGTGCTCTTAAAGTGGACTTTGATACGGATCATTAGGCTTCCATCCTGTTAAGATCTGTGGGATTAAATCCACTAATGCTTAATATCCTTCCTTCGATCTACACAGCGACACTCTGATAGTGTAAAACAACCCGAAGCCTCTCTGTGTGTGTGTGAGAGAGAGAGATATGGAGAGAGATAATGTAATGAGAGTGAACGAGGGAGAAAGATGGAGGGGAAAGAGAAAGAGATATACAAAGAGGAGGAGGCAGATATCCATTAGAGCAGTAGATGTGTGTATACTCTGTGCAGCAGCAAACACACACACACACACACACATACACACACAAAGGCACACACACACATACAGATTGAGCAGCCATTTTCTCTAGACCATTCATCTCTCTCAAAACGGTTGTCTCTTTCCAGTAATTACTTTGGACCTTCTGAACTCTACTGATGTGTCTCATCTCCTCCACAGTGTGTGTGTGTGTGTGTGTGTGTGTGTGTGTGTGTGTGTGTGTGTGTGTGTGTGTGTGTGTGTGTGTGTGTGTGTGTGTGTGTTGTTCCCACACATCAACATATAGCCATTACCTTCTACTGTCTCTGTAGCAGATAGCTCACTACATCACTATGTGGATGTGGAATGGGGACAACAACGCGATCTCTCTGGGTGAGTCAATAAAGATGACCAGTCCTTCATCACGTTCCCATTAACCAAGCTGTTTACCGAGAACTCTGCTGGATGAGAGAGGCATGGACGAGGGATGAGAGGGGCTGGAACAGTCAGCACTGTGACGGGCATAGGAAGTGGGTGGAACGTGACCCTCATCAGTTACAGAGAACGAGGGAGGAGTGAGAGAGAAGTGCCCTCTATCTCGCTTTTATCACCTTCCTCACCGCTCTCTCCTGTGCCTCACCCCTCTCCACCATTCCCTTCTCTCCCCTGCCCTTGAGAAGAGAGTCCGTTTTGAGAGACACTCAACAAATGGCAGCTCAATCATATCCCTATAGGTAAACTAAGTGGTTGGGATGTGTCCTTTGACATGAGAGAAGAAGTATGTCTTCATATACAGTGTCATGCAGCAGGTGCTGGGGTCTCACGTGACATAGTGTGTATGTTTTTCTCAGTGAAGTGTATTCTAACTCTATTTTTCCCATCTCCTTTCTCTCTCTCTCTCTCTCTCTCTCTCTCTCTCGCTCTCCCTCTTTCTTTTATAGTGGCCTTGACAGAGGCGTACTTCAAGGCCCAGAGAAAATTCACAGACGACATCGACTGGTCCTACACAGGTCAGTACAGTTACATGAACAGTATTCATGCCATGGGGTATTCAGGTTACGAATTACAGGGGGGGGATAGGGGGCTGAAATACCAATGTGAGCGTCGGTCACCCCCAAGAAACTTCGGGCACCCTCAAGAGTCGATGTACAGTCTTGGCCAAAAGTTTTGAGAATGACACAAATATAAATTTGTGTGTCTTTAGATATTTTTGTCAGATGTTACTGTGGAATACTGAAGTATAATTATAATTACAAGCATTTCATAAGTGTCAAATGCTTTTATTGACAATTACATGAAGTTGATGCAAATAGTCAATATTTGCAGTGCTGACTCTTCTTTTTCAAGATCTCTGCAATCCACCCTGGCATGCTGTCAATTAACTTCTGGGCCACATCCTGACTGATGGCAGCCCATTCTTAAATAATCTATGCTTGGAGTTTGTCAGAATTTGTGGGTTTTTGTTTGTCCACCCGATTCTTGAGGATTGACCACAAGTTCTCTATGGGATTAAGGTCTGGGGAGTTTCCTGTCCATGGACCCAAAATATCGATGTTTTGTTCCCCGAGCAACTTAGTTATCACTTTTGCCTTATGGCAAGGTGCTCCGTCATGCTGGAAAAGGCATTGTTTGTCACCAAACTTTTCCTGGATGGTTGGGAGAAGTTGCTCTCGGAGGATGTGTTGGTACCATTCTTTATTCATGGCTGTGTTCTTAGGCAAAATTGTGAGTGATCCCACTCCCTTGGCTGAGAAGCAACCCCACACATGAATGGTCTCAGGATGCTTTACTGTTGGCATGACACAGGACTGATGGTAGCGCTCACCTTGTCTTCTCCGGACAAGCTTTTTTCCGGATGCCCCAAACAATCGGAAAGGGGATTCCTCAGAGAAAATGACTTTACCCCAGTCCTCAGCAGTCCAATCCCTGTACCTTTTGCAGAATATCAGTCTGTCCCTGATGTTTTTCCTGGGGAGAAGTGGCTTCTTTGCGGCCCTTCTTGACACCAGGCCATCCTCCAAAAGTCTTCGCCTCACTGTGCGTGCAGATGCACTCCTGTGCAGATCCAATTCCTGTTGCCATTCCTGAGCAAGCTCTGTACTGGTGGTTCCCCGATCCTGCAGCTGAATCAACTTTAGAAGATGGTCCTGGCGCTTGCTGGACTTTCTTGGGCGCCCTGAAGCCTTCTTCACAACAATTGAACCGCTCTCCTTGAAGTTCTTGATGATCTGATAAATGTTTGATTTTAGGTGCAATCATACTTGCGGCAAAATCCTTGCCTATGAAGCCCTTTTTGTGCAAAGCAATGATGACGGCACATGTTTCCTTGCAGGTAACCATGGTTGACAGAGGAAGAACAATGATTCCAAGCACCACCCTCCTTTTGAAGCTTCCAGTCTGTTATTCGAACTCAATCAGCATGACAGAGTGATCTCCAGCCTTGTCCTCGTCAACACTCACACCTGTGTTAACGAGAGAATCACTGACATGATGTGAGCTGGTCCTTTTGTGGTAGGGCTGAAATGCAGTGGAATTTTTTTTGTGTGGATTCTGTTCATTTGCATGGCAAAGAGGGACTTTGCAATAAATTGCAATTCATCTGATCACTCTTCATAACATTCTGGAGTATATGCAAATTGCCATCATACTAACTGAGGCAGCAGACTTTGAAAATTAATATTTGTGTCATTCTCAAAACTTTTGGCCACGACTGTATAATGCAAACCCTGCAGATTATATTGTTAAAATAATGTCATACGCTACCTCAGCCCTGACTGGTGCACTAATGTTAAACCTGCTCAACACAACCAGCACTGCCGGTCTTTTCTCCACATGCTGACAGACGTAGGGGATTAAGCTCAGATATCCTAAGCCCTTACCAGGAGGGATTGCTCCATCAGTGAGATAGACCTGACTTGACTGGTCTAGCTTGTTCAAATCTAACTGTGTTCTGGTTGAGGGAAATTGACCGAGGGTGTTTCAATTGCTCTAAGGGCCAGTCACGTTAAAATAGTCAGTGAAACGTATTTTCAGGCATGAAAGGCATTTTCTTTCATGTACCGTTGTTTTTGTGATCAGCCCGTGATATAACAGTAGTGAGTGTGCTGTCAGTATGAGGTACTGAGCCGTGAGGAAGAGAATTAACATGTGAAAGCACACACCTCATTGTGAGGCACAGCGCACAGTATGGAGACGAAGAAATGGAAAGAGAGACAGAGAGAGAGAGAGAGAGATACAGAAAGAGAGAGATACAGAAAGAGAGAGATACAGAAAGAGAGAGATACAGAAAGAGAGAGATACAGAAAGAGGGAGAGAAAAAGACCTATGGAGACAGAAACACGGAAAACGTGAAGAGGAAGTGAGAGAGAAAAAGGGAGATAAACCTTCTCGGACATTACCATATGGTAGCTAGCTTTTAAGCTTTAATGCTGGTAGCCTTTACGAAATATGCAATCCTCTTGGAGTATGCAACAGCATTTGCTCAGAATGTTTTGGCTCAAGGTTGCACTCCCATTAAGTGGCTCTTTACTTTTGAGATCCATTGGTATGATTTATATTATACTGAACATTCATTAGATTGTCAGGATTCCCCTGAGTTGGAGTACGAAATGTAATTTCTCTGTAAACATTTGAATGTCAAACAGACAGTGTGAGCTAATGGATTTATCTTGGTACAGACAGACTATCACAATCACATAGGTGATAAACTGTATATACAGAATGTCAGGTTCTGTGTTCATATTTGTTCATATATGTGTTGTTTTTCAGACTGTGTATCCTTGCGTGCTCTGCCACTGTTTGTGTTTCAAAAGTTGATACAGTACAAATCCACGGTATCCACCCGTTAACCCCTCTCCCCAGGGGGTCCCTATGATCCGTTAACCCCCCTTCCCCCATTTCCCCCGTCTCCATCTGCCAGTGTGAGTGTGTAGTCTCTATCCTCTGATAACTCCAGGCCCCAGTGTAGGCCACGCGAGACAGGGTCCCCAGCCACCACAGCAGCCCATTTCCTGCATGTGTAAACTCTCTGATCTCCTTCTCATGTCTACAGGGCCTGTGTGTCCCTACACTACCCTCGCTCTTTGTCTGCCTCTTTCTCCTTCTGCTGGGCTCTAACACAATCGACAGAATAAATTATCCAGCTCTCTTCTCCATCAACATGTAACGGAGTTGGCTTGCGTGATGACTAACCTCGCCTGAGACCTGAAGACTTGTGTTAGCTCCCCCAAGCTAATGCTCAGCGGGCTAACACAGGGCGGACCCAGTCTTACACAAACACACTGGCCGGCATAATGCACATTCAGTACAGACTGCAGCCTCTCCATCAGCATCTAACATCTCTTAACGGGCTGTTAACCACCACCTCATTGACTTACTCCAGCTCTGCTTTCTTAGTCATACAGGCAGTCGTTAGTTAGTGTTGTTTCTGCTCCAGTTGTCTCCAGCCGTCTTCTCCCCCTCCTGTCCTAGAGCTGCTGAGGTTGGTGGTGAGGTAAGGGCTGAGTTGCCCCCGCTCCCTTCTCCCTCTCCGGCCCAGCTAAGGTCATAATGCAGCAGGACTCAGAGATCCAGGAAGAGACTTAGTCATGCTGGATGGTGATGTGTTTCAGGGCATCATTACACTGACTGAGGACCACTAGTAGAGTTGACAGATGGGGGGGGGGGGGGGGCGAGTGGAGGAACAGTAACCCCTCCCCTCACACACACACACACGCACACACACGCATGCACACACACACACACACACACACACACAAGGATGGTGTGTTTGCATAGTGAAATCCTAACATACATAATACATGAATTAATTTGCTTGAATCCACTCTCCTTGCTGCCCATGTCTTCTCACATTAAAGGGCAAAGCTAGAGTGAAGAATGTTCATGCTGTATTCTACAAGATGCAAGACAGGAAAGTAGGCTTGATCTATCAGACAACCAATAACAGATGTTGTTTGTGGGATGTTGGAGGATGAATAACAGGTTCTTTTATCTTTATTATATGTCTTTCCTCCTACAAAACTCTTTGCAAAACAGAAAACAGAGAGAGTTGCCTGATAGCGATATGCTAAGTGATGAGCTGTTATTTATTTTGACAAGTTGGACAAATCTCCAAAATGTCAGTGCTGCTCCACTGAGCCCTATTACAAGGGGATTACCCTCTTTATTTAACCATTTAAAGAACTGTCACTGACTGCTGGTAAGTCGTGATGATTTCTTTATTGGGAGGACAAAGAGGTAGCTGAGTGTGTGTGGTGTGGCGGTGTGTGTGATTGTGTGTGTGTGTGGTATGTCTGTGTGTGGTGTGCCTGTGTGGTGTGTCTGTGTGTGGTGTGTGTGTGGCTGTGTGCGGTGTGTCTGTATGTGTGTCTGTGTGTGTGGTGTGTCTGTGTGTGTGTTCATGTGTGTGTATGTTTCTGTGTCTGTTCTGTCTGTCTGTCTGTCTGTGTGTGTGTCTGTGTGTGTGTGTGTGTGTGTGTGTGTGTGTGTGTGTGTGTGTGTGTGTGTGTGTGTGTGTGTGTGTGTGTGTGTGTGTGTGTGTGTGTGTGTGAGTCAGAAGTTGGCTGTCTTGGTCCCCAGGGACATTCAACCTTTCAGAGTAAAAGAACGCCACGTTTCTCCTCCTCTAATATAAAGACTGACTCACTAAAAGACCAGTCATTACATGTGAGTCACATAGTGTACTGGGATGTCAATCATCTGTCATTTGAGAACTCGGTTTAAAAGTAGCGCACTGTAATGGGGGACAGCTCCTTTGTGTGTGTTCCTGGTAAGGCTGACAGAATACGTGTTGCTCCTGGCACTTAACTCTCCTCCGAACCTCTGCAGCACCTTGTTGCCATGGTAGCATCTTGTGAGTGTAGCAGCAGTGTTGTGTCATGGCATTTATGCCAGATGAGGCCCCCAGAAGCCCCTGACAGCCCCTTTTCACTTTGCTGCCAGCATAGGAGAAGCACACACACACACACATGTTCAGGCACACAGTCACATATGCAGGCATGCACAAACACACACACCAAATAAAGAGTCAAACTCTTTCCCAGCCTACACACACACTCACATGCGCATGCACACTTGCACACCAAATTGACAGGCACACTCCTTGCTGCCCCACAGATCATTTAAGTGGCACAGCCAGAAGCCACTCTCGTCTGTCACCAACGCAGTAAACTGTCATTCAACTCACAATGGCAACACGGCTGAATTCAGAGTGGAAATGATTTGACCCCATAAATGGCTGTGAATGTCGGTCATGCCTGATAAACTCTTATCTTTAGCACCTGACCTCCTTTGATGACTCTGTATTCATTCTACTGGGATATTAGCCAGTGGAGTTCAAATGAGGGAGGGAGGGAGGGAGGGCAGGGGGGGAGGGAGTCAGGGAGGGAGAGAGGGAGGGCAGGGAGGGAGGGAGGGAGGGAGGGAGGGAGGGAGGGAGGGAGGGAGGGCAGGGAGGGAGGGAGGGAGGGAGAGATGTTTACTGTTAATGTTCACTGTTCATTTTTTAGTTTTTGTTTATTTCACTTTTGTTTATTACATATTTCACAACGCTTTGGCAAAGTTAACATAGGTTTCCCATGCCAATCAAGCCCTTAAATTGAAATTAAATTGAGCGAGAGAGAGAGAAAGCTGCTGGGAAGACACTATTTCTCTCTCACTCTCACACTCGTTCACACAGCACACAGGGAGATAGAGTATTTATTGTGAGAGAGGGAGGGCGGAGGGAGAGAGACACAGTCGTTTTTAGGACACTGGGGAGAGGAAGAGGTGATAATGAAGTCTTTCCTCCTCTCCTCCCAGTGTGCAGCCTCAGCCTGGCCGTTCTCATGCTAATGTCTCTGAGCTCAGACAACAACAACAACAACCGACTCATTACTCTTTTCCAGCAACATGCTCCCCCCACCCTGCCCAGGGTCAGCAGGCATCTCAGAGACTCAGCAGGGAATATCATAATACACACAGTACAGTATAATGTGGATGTATGCTAGCATACTGTACATATGGCTAAATGCATGGATGTACATACTACAGGCGCTGTACTGTATAGGATGTACTGCATGTACAAATGTAGGATCTTCATTTGAGACAGTTTGCTACAGCAGGAAAATAATCTGCCAGCAACAGGAAATGTGATTTACTATGTAGATCATAATTAATGGACATGTTTGTAGAGGTTGATACTTTTTTTTCTAAGTCTGACATTTCAAAAGTGGAAATGACAAATGGCCCGACCAAATTCACATAGAAATGTGAGTTATAGATCTGTCATTCTCATTGAAAGAAGTCTAAGAAGTGGTAGATCTGTTCTATGTGTGCTATTTCTATGCTTTCCATTCCCAAGTTTTGTCTTTGCATCTTTGACTTTGGGTTTTGTACACGACCTTCAAACAGCAGAAAATACAATGTTTTTGGTTATGTAAAATATATTTCAGTGGTTTAGATGGTACAATGATTCTCTACACTTCACTAGCTTATTTTGTCACATAAACTACTCGAGTTTTAGCAACCAGGAAATGGCAGAGCGATTCCTGCATATTCTGACATTTATCCTGCAACACGGTGATCAAATTAAGTTCCTAAATCTGTATGCTACCTGTCCAGCCATTTGTGACAAACTCAGGCCATCTGCTCCATTAACTCCTCATCTGCTGGACTAGAGGGAGACGCAGTAGAGCTGATTCTGTATGTGCTGTGTGTAAACACAGTTGGGGTTAAAGTTCACTTGAGGATTATGAGGATTGCTCATTGCAGGACTTGTCATCACAATGGATATTGAGGGATTATTTAAATGGAGAGAGAAAAAAAATGATGTTTTGCAGCAGGGAACAAATACTAAACGGGTTTTATACTCTACTGTAGCTGACCTCTATAAAATGTTTCGTTTAAAGCCGTTCTCCCTGCAGGGTTGTGTGGGAGTTGTTCAGCTACAGTTCCTGCTGCCTGCACTGTGAAGTCAACTCCAAATCGCAGTTTGCCATCTCATTCCCATCTTCGGTACTACTGATCCATTCGTCCTCTCTATGTTTGTCCTTCTCAGGCCAGTTGAACCAGAAGATTTGGGGTAAGAGGTACCCGGCGTGCAACAATGCCCGTCAGTCACCCATCGACATCGACGAGACGTTCACCCAGGTCCGGGTGGAGTACCAGGGCCTGCAGCTGGAGGGCTGGGAGAAGAACACCCCAGAGACCACCACCATCAACAACGACGGCAACACGGGTACTGTACGAACTGAGCCATTAGATATCCAACCCGTGGTAGTACAGTTTGGGTTGGCATTATAGCGTGAAAAGGATCATATCATTGGTCGTGTTCAGTAGGCACGAAACGTCACGTGGTTATTCATTAGTAAGAACAGATTGTTTCCAGTGTCATATGAATCTTCAC